>NC_059434.1:79041816-79329316 GCF_021028975.2 Sphaerodactylus townsendi
TTGGACCACACTGAGAGAGTGCTGGAGTCGCGCACACATTTCCCCTCTGCACTCATCAACTAACCAGCAGTTTGGGAACCAAGCCAACCCGCCATTGCATTTGTGGCTGCGCTGCCCACTGAAAGCTCTGCATACCCAACCCTGCCGTTGCCTTTAACATAAGAATGAGGCTCCCTGCCCAGATTGAGAGTTGGCATCAAAAGGAATGGCAGCAGTGGTGGGATCCAAAAATTTTAGTAACAGGTTCCCATGATGGTGGGATTCAAACAGGGGCGTAGCGCCAATGGGGCTGGGCGGGGCACGACAGGGCGGGGCATTAATAATTTCTCTGTTACTGTAAAAAACTCTTACTGTAAAAAAAAAGTTTCTAATTTCCAGCTGGTATCTTTCTGTCCATAATTTAAACTCATTATCGCAAGTCCCATCGTCTACTGCCAACAGAAACAACTACTTCTCCTCTAATTGACTGCCTGTCAAATACTTAATACTTTCAAATACTTAATTTTGTTTCTAGAAATCAAAAGGAGGATACTTTCCTTAAACAAGGAACTTTTACTCATAATTTCTTAAAACATCAGCTTTTAAAACAGCCCAACAGGAAGAATTATCCCATTTTCTACCTTTGCTAACCAGCCACATAGGAAACAACAGGACTTTATGATTTTTGGACCTAATGGAATTTCTAACGGAAAAGCAGACCCAATTAGTAACCCCCTCTCGGCACAGGCAAATAATTAGTAACCCACTCTCGGGAACTGGTGAGAACCTGCTGGATCCCACCTCTGAATGGCAGTGCCCCATTCCTGGCACAGAGTCCATACCCACCGGGGAGCTGAGCTTCCAGTCCTCCAAGGAAAACTTCAGGGCCATGGACATTCTTTTTTTTTCCCTATGAAGCAAAATTTGCCAGCTACTATTATAGGCATTATCTTTTGAATACCTAACTAGAGCTGGTAGAGAACCGACATGGAAATTATACATGGATTCAGAATTTCCAAGTTAAGGATAGCACTACAACTGAACAGGTCAGGTAGATTGAACGGGTCAGATATTTTCTATCTGTTACGGGTGGATTGTATAAATGCCATTTCCCTTTATGCAACAAGTATAACCCTCCCAAAAGGCCTTTGACATCACTCATTAAAAACGCAACTTTAAAAAAAGAATGTTTTCTTCCAATTTGATATGTCTGTTGGGGAAAAGTAGCCGTTCCATGACACAGTGTGTAACAGACTTCTCTCTGTGATAATGCCTCTGAAGGTGCCAGCCACATATGCAGGCGAAACGTTAGGAACAAGATCTACCAGACCACGGCCACACAGCTTGGAAAACCCACAACAACTAGCTGTTCCATCTTTCTATGGAGACTACTGAAGCTGCTTTCATTCAGTTTTAAACTTACACTAGTTTCTGAACCCCTTCTGGAGATTCTCCTGCAAGAAATTTATAAATCTTTACTTCACACTCACACATTTAATACCCATCATTCCATGGTCTGTAGGTTAACTTTTCATTTCACTCTTAGGACTGTTCAATGGAACCTTCATATCATATTTACTCACAGCCATTTTCCCGTTACGGTTGGCTTCTTCTCTCTCCGCCAAAGCCTTCAAAAAGTTGTCTTTCAGTTCTTTGCCCGCGCTTGACAGGGTTCTAGAAAGGAAGACAGAGAATGTAACGTGTTTTTTTTCCAGATCTTTCTAGCTTCTTCCCAGTCCAGACTACCTTCAAATGTGAAAGAACAAATACCAAAGGAGTTCAATTCATTCGTTACCAACCCAGGAACAGAGAACACAGGATCTAGAAACATTCCAAAGCAAAATAATAGAAAGCAACCATGAGTCGCTAGGAAAGGCCTCCGCTGTTGAATAGTCTCAAACTTCACTTGGCTGTAACTTTAGATATTGATATAATGACAAACTATGGGAACAATGAGCGTTGAAAGATGTTGTGCTCACACCTTTCCCATCCTAACTCTTTGTGTCTACAACTGGTTCCCTTCCCACACATGCAGAATAATGCACTTTCAATCCACTTTCAATGCACTTTGAAGCTGGATTTTACTGGGCGGAATAGCAAAATCCACTTGCAAACAGTTGTGAAAGTAGACTAAAAGTGCATTATTCTGCATGTGCGGAAGGGGTCTAAGAGATTGAAGATGTTCTTGTTCCCAACAAAACACGGATAACATTCAAAACAGACAAAACGTTTTTCTTTTTCCTGCTAACACAATAAATTAGAATTCTGATGCGCAGGCCAGCTAACAAACACATTCTAGTGTTAGGATGTAAGGATAAGGCTCCCACCCTGTTTGCAATCAGCTCAAATGGAAAATTAGAAAAGGCTACACTTTGCAACCAATGACTATGAGTATGTTTTGCCTTTGCACAGAAATCAGACCTCTGCCCCTTCCACACATGCAAAATAATGCACTTTCAATCCACTTTCACAATTGTTTGCAAGTGGATTTTGCTATTTCACACAGTAAAATCTAGCTGCAAAGTGCACTGAAAGTGGATTGAAAGTGTGTTATTCTGCATGTGCGGAAAAGGACCCAGTTGTAGACAGAAAGAGTTAGGACGGGGAAGGTGTGAGCACAACATCTTTCAACGCTCATTGTTCCCATAGTTTGTCATTATATCTGAGCTCAGTCAATATCTAAGGTCGTTTCCCCACTTACCATGGACTACCCCTTGCTGCGTGCTACTCTCAGCGCTGCTGGCCATTTCTGCATGCTGGCCAGCCCTTGGCTCTCCCCACCGACCCCCCTCTGTGGAACAACACAGGTATCGCATACTCAGTGCCCTTTCTGAAATTCTGACTCTTTAGGAGCAAGGCAGGCAGCTCCGTGCACACATCCCATTGGGTGTCAGTGGAGCTGGCTCCTTGGAACAGGAAGTTCCAACAGGCAGGGGAATTGCGTATGCACAAGGAGGGGGGGGGGTGACCCACCCCCTCAAGGAATGATTGAATCAAGATGCATATTTATGGTGGAAATAGCCAAACTTTGCTTAGCCTTATTACACCATCTGTATTTTCTTAGGGAAGGGAGAAGTGGCAACTAGTCAAAGGAAGGAAAAAAGCGGTCGGAAAAGATTCCTTGAGCCCCTGCTATGCATTTCTCCTGTTTGACCAAGTTTGTTTAACACTCAACGGCCTGAAAAGTCTTGTTAAAATAAATAGCCAAGAGAAGTTATTTCCCTTTTTTAAAAGCAAGGGTAAGTTCTTCATAAAGGACAAGAGTTACATTTTCTTGCGCTGGTATGTCAACACTTGATTATTCGAGTGCTCAGTTATTCATGGAATCGTGCCCTTCCGAAGTGGAATCAAGAGGAGAAGGAGAAGAGAAAAGGCTAAAAATTGGGCTTAATGATTAGCTAGTAAGTTATGCATGTGACTGCCATGTACGTAGCCCCAACATGACACACGCACATGTGTTCCCCTCTTTGTTGCTCACTTCTTCCATCCTTCTGCTGAGGCATGTTAGTCGTATTTTCATTTACCATGAAGGAAAAGATCCATGGGGAACTTGTCTTGACCAACCGACTTTGGAAAGAGAGGGAAGGATTCAAGCAACTTTATAACAAGGCAGGCATAATGAGGACTGAGCCATCTCAGAGAGCCAGCGTGGTGTCATGGTCAAGAGCAGGTGGATTCTAATCTGGAGAACCGGGTTTGATTCCCACTCATCTGCCGCCTGAGTGGCAGAGGCTTACCTGGTGAACCAGTTGCGTTTCCGCACTCCTACATTCCTGCTGGGTGACCTGGGGCCAGTCACAGTTCTCGTAGAACTCTCTCAGCCCCACCTGCCTCGCCAGGTGTCTGTTGTGGGGAGAGGAAGGGAAAGGAACTTGTAAGCCACCTTGAGTCTCCTTACAGAGAAAAAGGTGGGGTATAAATCCACACTCTTCTTCATACTGAGTCTTCCAGAGCATGTTCATATCAGAACTATGTAGCAAGAGGAATTTAGCCTGTTTGCACCAAGGAGATGGCTTTTGAGTGTTTATTTCTTTCTTTATTGATTAGCTTTTCTCACAGCTCAAAGCACTTTTCAGTCCCACGTATGGCCCAGAGCCCTCCGGGAATGGGATGGGATATAAATCCAAAAAAATGAATGAATGAATGAATGAATGAATGAATGAATGAATGAATGAATGAATGAATGAATGAATGAATTTTAAAGCAAACATGGCCTATTTTTTTGCAGCTTCAAGGGGAGGGTAGTGGGCAGGGAGTCCCAAGCATCTGGCACCCGGGGCAAGCGCCCTTCCTTACCCCACCCTCATTACGCCCCTGGATTGGTATTATCCTGTGCATACAAGAAAGGGCCACGAGAATCAAGCACTGGCTCATGCCATCCTTTCCTCACTCTCATGATTGGCCGAAGTTCACAGAAGGCAGCACTTGACTCACTACACCTACAAAAGTTCAGCCGAGGGCTGAATTCATGGATACCCAAAAGAACTCTCCAACTAACCAGGCCCTTTTACTATAGCAACAGGGCCCGCTTTAAGCAGTACAGGATTTTCGTACCCACGGAGCAACGAGTTTCTACACACGAAGGCAGCGTATCGGCTTTCAAACACTTATTCCCTCGCACAGCCTACGTTAAAAGAGAACTACTCTTTACAATGACTAATTGGATTAGGAAGTTACATTTTAAAAGAAAGCTTAAACTCTTACCATTTCTGACATTTTTTGGCACGAGTTCAAGGGAGAACCGGGCTGTAAAACTTTTGATTGCTACTTACATAATCTAATGTACAGGAAATACCTCTGCAAGGACCTTAATCCCACATATTTTATTGTTTAATAAAACGAACAAGTAATGGTAAAAACTACACTTACTATGTAATCTGTGAAACTCTACGAAAGACCTTCTCTCTTTTTTTTGTGGAAAATATTTTGGTTGCTTACGCACTTTATTTGAACAGTTTCCATGGTTATCGCAGTTTTGGCTGACAGGGAAAAAAAACCCACACCTGACATAATATTTGCACCAACTTTACAAACAGTTAACAGCAAGCTACCAGCAACATGGGCCTGTCACTTATCCAATGTTCACAACTTCCCCTTTATAATTTTTTTAAAAAGTTATTTTATCAGCTCGAGGCTAAGTTCATTAAAGCGCGCACATACGCGGCTGTCGATTTTTTCAAAAACAAGGAAGTGTTTTAATGTGCTTCCTAATGCGATTAGCAGAGCTGACGAAACGTGAAGGGGTACCCTTGTCCTCAATGCTGGATTCCAGAGAAAAGTGAACCGGCTCACAGTAATTAATTTATCAGAAAGCCGTTAGGTGGGGAACCCACAGCTCGAAAGCCTGTCTGCCCTGCCACCGGTTATGAGGGTTTAGACAACAACCACCACCAGACTGGGAGAGGACGGAGGTGCGTCGTATCCGGAGACGCACGTGGTAAGAGAAGAGGTGTGGGTGGGAGACACCCAGATGCAAAGGTAGCTGTCAGGCAAACCAGAACAGCTGGAGAAGGAGGAAAGGGAGGCCCTATGGCAGGGATGGCGAACCTATGGCAAAGGTGCCAGAGGTGGCACTCAGAGCGCTCTCTGTGGGTACGAGCAAACAGAGTCGCCCTGCCCTCCCCCATACATCTAGGCTGTCCTGGGCCGCTGGGCTCGATTATTAGCATTAAGTTTTGGGGAAGCAGTGTAGGTAACCCTGTTAAGCGCTGTTAAACCCCACCAATTTTCATGTAAAGAACTAAAGTGTGATCCTTTACCTGGGAGTAAGCTTGGTTGCTGGCAATGGGGCTTGCTTCTGAGTAAACCCTCTTAGGGTCATGATTCACCTGTTGGAAGAGTTGCACGGTTGCTTCAAAGCAAAGTCACCGACTACCACCAAGCTTACTCCTGAGTAACGCACGCCTCAGATCCAACCGTTTTTCTAAATTAAGACCTCAGTATTCAGGTTAAATTGCTGTGTTGGCACTCTGCGATAAATAAGTGGGTTCTGGGTTGCAATCTGGGCACTCGGTCTCGAAAATGTTCACCATCACTGCCTTATGGCAAAGCCAAACAGGTCAGGGCTAGAAATTACAGAAAGTTATACAGACTGAGCCCACCCCCCACCCCCCCCCGAAGCTCGTGGCTGAAACTAAATCCTGGCTGAGGAAGTTCCATCGCCACAGGCTGGAACCCAGTAAGGCAGGATAGTCCTGCAGGTCCTGGAATGGTTAGCAGATGGAGGCTTGCTCTAGCTTAGGCTGCTGGGGCCTAGGCAGATTGCAGAGTCAGGTGTGAACTGGGAATAAAAAACAGCCCTGGAAAACCCCTGTCCCAACAGAAGGGGGAAAGGAGCAGCAGCTTGCTCATGATGGTGGCTTCTTACCTGCCCTGCTTACCTGGCCAGGGCAGCCGGCTCACTTGTGGCAGTGGCTGCTCACCTGCTCTTAGAACCATAGAGTCATAGAGTTGGAAGAGACCCCCAAGGGCCATCAAGTCCAACCCCCTGCCATGCAGGAACACATAATCAACGCACTCCTGACAGAGGGCCATCCAGCCTCTCTTTAAAAACCTCCAAAGTACCACCAACACTCCGAGGTAGTGCATTCCACTGCTGAACAGCCCTTGCTGTCAGGAAGTTTTTCCTGATGTTTAGGAAGAATCTCTTTTCCTTCACCTTGAATCCTAGTCTCTGGGGCAGCAGAAAACAAGCTTGCTCCCTCGCCAACATGACATCCCTTAATACATCTAAACAATGCTATCATGTCACCTCTTCACCTTTTCGTCACCAAATTAAGCATACCCTGCTCCCTAAGTCTCTCCTCGTAGGGCATGGATTCCAGACCTTTGACCATTTTGGTTGCCCTCCTCTGGACCCGCTCCAACTGGTCAATATTCTTCTTAAACTGCGGTGCCCAGAACTGAGCACAGTACTCTAGGTGAGGTCTAAGCAATTCAGAGCAGAGTGGTACAATTACTTCCCTCAGTGTAGACACTATACACACGGGGCTAGAGCAGCCTGCTTGCTCTCCTTTGTGGCTACTCACCCACCCATACCCACAAGGTGAGGGCAGTTGGCTCCCCATGGCCAGTGCCAGATTTAGATGAAGAGATGGCTATTCCTCTTATGAGGGCCCTCCCAACACCCCATCCTCACAACTAGTGGAAGACGGAAGAACGATTTAAACAAAACTGAGTGCAGCCAAACATGATAGTGGATGTTTAAAATTCAGCAATTCGTAATTCCTCCTCTAAAGGACACAGGATGTTATTGATAAAGTGTAGTGATTGCAAAAAAAATGCATAAATAAAATGCACACACCTATGACAGTGCCAAAAAAATGAGGACCACCTCAAACAGATGAGGGATGTTCCTCGCTTGGGGCTGAGGTGGCCATAGCTGGGAGAAGTAGTCCCCAAGATCACTGGGGATCATGAGGACCAACATATAGGTCAGTGGTGGCGAATGAATGGCACGAGTGCCAGAGGTGGCACTCAGAGCCCTCTTTGTGGGCATGCGCTCCATTGCCCCAGTTTCGGCACTCAGCAGTGGCATAGGGGGTGAGGGGTGAGCAACGCACTGGGTGCATGACCCTGCGGGGGTGTGGCAAGGGCATTCCAGGAGTGTGACGGGTTATTTTGGGGCGTTCCAGGGCAGGGTGGGGGCACACGTGTCCTGGACGCAGTTTTCCCTTGCTACGCCCCTGGCACTCGGTCTCTAAAAAGGTTCGCCATCACTGATATAGGTCCTCGCGATCCTAGACATGTGTGTGAAATGTAAAAGTTAAATACCATACAAAGGAACTACACAAGGTGTGGGTACCAGTATACGCTACAATGGCCAAATTAACAAATCTTGTGAACAGTCGATCAAAACAGTTTGATGAGAAATGGGAACTGTATTTCTTATATGAGGCTGAATCAGTTATACAAGAACAATAGCAATAGTAAGAATATTAATTTGTTATTGATCAAGGTATAAATAACTGCTTACTAGAAATTTCTTATTGTGTTGGAACTAAAGGTTAGAAGGTAACGAATTCTAAAACTATGTAGTGTCCTCTCTAAATGATATTAGTGTTGTAATTCCAATGGGTTAGAGCTAATATACGTATTAGCCTGCTGCTATTGAAGCTTTCTTGGTGACCTTGGATCAGTAACTCATTACTGGCCCCTTCTGCACACGCAGAATAATTCACTTTCAGTGCACTTTGCAGCTGGATTTTACTGTGCAGAATAGCAAAATCCACCTGCAAACAGTTGTGGAAGTAGATTGAAAGTGCATTATTCTGTGTGTGCGGAAGGGGCCTTATCCCAACCTGCCACACAAGGCAGTAGTTGTGAAGCTAAAACGGAGGAGAGTCGAACAACACTATAAGCTGTTCTGGGAGCAAGCAGAATACAAATATCCAAATAAATAAGACACAGGAACATAGTCACCTACATATCTCCCTATCTACAACCAATTGCAGAGACACATGAGGGCAAGGTGTGCGGTTTGGAGGGAGCCTTGAACTCCTGTCATAAATATATTTTCACAGGCAGCTTGGGGAAAATAACTAAGCAAAATCTAAGAAGCACAGGCATCAAAAGTTATCAGAAGTGCATGAACTTTGGATCGCACTGGACCAGAGGCACTTTTAAAAATAAACACTCTTAGATCGAATCATAATATTAATCTATTTTAAGGGAAAAACAAAACAGCTAGTGTACTGTTCAGCACTTTTACTACGCAGGGCAACGGTCCTAATAACATATTCGGTCTTGGAAAGTAACATATCAAAGTAAAGATACTTATAAAGACAAAACAACACTTTCTGAAGAGTAACAAATGCAAAGTTTAGTCAACCCTCCGCCTGCCCCCAAACCCAAGATTCCTGAAGATCTGCAACTTTTCACACTGAAAGAAGTGAAACTGAGCATACAGGGGCCTCACTTGTACCATTTTTGCTCAAAAATCTTACTGGCTTCTTGAACAGATCTGCTGTTTCCAAAATGAGGAGTTGGTCCTGAGTTTCCACTACATCCTCAGCAAAGGAGATACTTCGGAAGAGCTCAGGAGCAGCAGTGGCATAGGAGGTTAAGAGCTCGTGTATCTAATCTGGAGGAACCGGGTTTGATTCCCAGCTCTGCTGCCTGAGCTGTGGAGGCTTATCTGGGGAATTCAGATTAGCCTGTACACTCCCACACACGCCAGCTGGGTGACCTTGGGCTAGTCACAGCTTCTCGGAGCTCTCTCAGCCCCGCCCGCCTCACAGGGTGTTTGTTGTGAGGGGGGAAGGGCAAGGAGATTGTAAGCCCCTTTGAGTCTCCTGCAGGAGAGAAAGGGGGGATATAAATCCAAACTCTTCTTCTTCTTCTTCTTCTCTCTGCATAGGCAGGGAGCATCTATTCAGAAGCTGCCTAGAATGCAGGAATATGTTTCCATTTGTGGGACCTCCCAACATCCTCTGATTGGTGTCATGGCAGCGATTTTCATGACTGGCTCCAATCCATGGCAGCCATTTTGTATTTGCACCCATTATTGTTTCTCAAACTTCCAAAAATGCACACATATTGATACTATAGTGAAATGGTTATAAGTGATACAGTAGGATCTGGGAGATACTAGTTCAAAACGCCACTTATGCCATGGAAGCTTGCTGGGAGATTAAGGCACACTCTCAGTATAGCCATCTGCGCGAACATTCTAAGCCCTCATACCAAGGCCTCAGGCCACAGGCATGCTGCACGAACATTCTAAGGGTAAACACAGCCAGCTTCATGGCCTGGTGCATTTTACCTGGCTCAGGTATGGACTTTCAGCTATTTGAAGGTCCGATTACCTGCCCGCAACAGGGAGGAACGTCATGTGAAAATTTGGGGGCAATTCGTCCAGCCGTTTTGGCATTAGGGCATGACTAACAAAGTCACTATTAGCTTTATATATATATATAAAGCTATGTATGTATGTATGTATGTATGTATGTATGTATGTATGTATGTATGTATGTATGTATGTATGTTTTTCCCTTCTGTCACCCGGCCACCGAAAAGGCCTTCCCCTCCCTTATATGTAACGTTCTTTCTGTATTGCCTTATAAATATTTTCACATGGGCATTTTGTGAGGGACCCACTTTCAATTTCTCTTCTTTTTCTTTTCTTTTTTGCTCTTGATATTTCCGGCCCTTGATTCAAATTATCAGCCTACAGAAAAGGATTTTTTTTTCTGAAAAGAACCTAGTGTTTTGAGTAACGAAAACATGCAAAGAAACCGCAACAAACCTTTGACGGCCCTTTTTTTCTCATTCAGTTTTCTACAACAAGCCCTACCTCTTGACTTGACTGCAAAAAAAGAAAGAAAAGCTTTTTTAAAAAGAGAAGATTTTCCCCCTTTTCTCTTAGCTGCGGAAGGCTCAAACAAAACACGACTGGCCAAAGTGCTGCTTTAAAGTACCTTAGCACGGGAAATGGGAAGAAAACACATAACCGCACACTTCAGCTAACAGGTGGTACAGTTAGCAACAATGGATGAATGCGGCACTTGAAAGACGAAAGCTTCGAGTGAGCACACTTCACCGCCAGGCTCTTATCTTTTCATGCTCGGCTGCCCGGCCATTCTCCGCTTTGGTTACCAGACTGCCATTATGCAAATGCGATGGATGCCAGGAGTCATGCACCTGTGTTTGCCTCCATATTTAATATTCCTAAGAAGGTTTTTAATCCTGTTCTGGGGCAAACAAGCGTGCAGGAATGTTCAGATCAGGTTACAATCAAGGAGGCGAAGTGCCGTTTGGACTGGGACAATAGATTGCCCCCCCCCCACCAGTATAGGCGAACGCCTTCCCCACTACACCCAAACAATGAGGGAAGGAGGAGGGGTCTGGGGGCGATGCCCCAGTAGAAAGGGTCACAGGCAGTGGTGGGATTCAGCAGGTTCCCACCACTTCAGCAGAACCGGTTGTTAAAATGGTGCTTGTAAACAACCAGTTGTTAAATTATTTGAATCCCACCACTGGAACCGGTTGTTAAATTATTTGAATCCCACCACTGGTCACAGGTCATTGGTGTCGAACAATCTTTCTCTATCCAAGGCCTGGAAAGCAGGTGTTTCAGCTCAAAGCAACTGTGGCTCATGGTATAATACTTGGTTTGCATGCAGATGGTCCAAGGTTCAATACCCAGCCCCCCCCCCCCCAATTAAAAGGTCTAGGTATCTGGTCAGGTCCTACAATTTTCCAACTTCAGTTCTCTCCATTCTCTCCAAACCCATCTTCTTATCCAACAAAGGGTCCAACCGAGCACAAGCTTTAGCAAATTCACTGGCACCTCAGTTGTCCACCAGACTCCTGAGGATCCCGTTTAATTCAGAAACTCAATATAATCTGAGATTATTCCATTACTGTGAGCAGCCAGAGAGAAAATATCTAAAATAACAGAGTTATAATTTTAAAACTTAAAAAATATATGTTTCTGATTTTTAAAAAACACACCCCAGAATGTACATGACAGTTACAGGTAAACGTAGAAACTACTAAAAATAGGAAAAGCCGCCCAAAAGCAATAAAAGACCAACTCCCTGCACAGATGATGCCAGATCCTGAAGCCAGAAGGACACAAAAGTACCTTTAATTGCCAAAGTCCTTCTGTTCAAGCCATTTCAAAATGGAATTGACTGCATGTTCCCTCAGAACGAAAGTCCAGCAAGAAGGAAGAAGCTGCTAAATTTAGCACTAGACACATGCCTTTCTACAAAAACTTCTCTCAAGAGTTACTGGAAATATAATTTAGGTCACCTTTCTCTCCTTCTTGGATGTGGGGGAGGGGAGGGAAGGTTGTTATCTTAGAAGGGACCAGAATTCCACAGCAGTGGGGAATCTATTAAGATGATCCACCCCCACAGCTGGATGGATCGGATAGATTGTTAGGTGATCTTTAGGTGACGGCATTAGGCGATCTCCCCTTTGATATGGCCTGCATTCCTGTAGATGCCCCGATGGCCTTTTGGAATGAGAAAATGACCCAAGCAATTGACCTGACCCAAGCAATTGACACTCTTGGGCACCCTCTCTGAGGTTTAAGAGCCTGGGTCGCCCTATCATTTAGTGAGGGGTGCAGAGAACATGAAAACAAGTGAGTTACAGCATTAGTGGAGAAAGACCTGCTATGAATTCAACAGCACCCAGCCTAGAGCTCATTTTAGATCTGGCTCTGTGGAAGGAGGCTGACAAGCCGACTATCCACAAGTGAACCTCTTCCTGGGTGGGGAAAAGGACACCTGTTAGGTACTCTGGACCAATAGGAATGGTAGGACTTCGCTTTGCGGGACATTGCGAATATTCGGCACAACCATATGCAGACAAAAACTCTCACATCTGTTCTGACTTGAATTCTACATTAGCTGTGACAAGATTGGATGGTCGAAGGGTGCCAGCTTGTCTAGTTGTGTGGGATACCGTTCACCTTGTTGAGTCTGAGGATGTGGGAAGGGTTGTTGGAACTATGCGCCCTACTTCCTGATTGTGCGGCCCTTGTTCCTCCTGGCCACTTAAATCTGTTGGGGGGGGGGGCAGAGCTGGCAGTTTGGGCACAGGAGACAGTAAATGCCTCCCCCCAGAGGGGGTGGTCGCTCATGCCTTGAAGTGGGCAGTGTTCAGTCCATGTCTAAAGAAACCTACTCTGGATCAAGGAGTAGTGAATTACTACTGTCTAGTCTTAAACACACCATTCTTGAGGAAGGTGATTGAATCATTAATGGCTGGCCAATTCCTGAATGGAGTATTTGGATCCATTCCAATCTGATTTCTGACCTGGTTCCAGGACTGAAATGACCCTGATCACCCCATTGGGTGACCTGCACTAGAAGATGGACGGAGGGAGCGCAACATAATAATAAGACAGAAAAAAAATGAAAGATAGCCAATTCGAAGAGGGTATGCAAACAATTCTCAACCAATCTTTTAGGCTCATTCCGCACATGCAGAATAATGCACTTTCAAACCGCTTTCAGGGCTCTTTGAAGCTGTGCGGAATAGCAAAATCCACTTGCAAACAGTTGTGAAACTGGTTTGAAACTGCATTATTTTGCGTGTGCGGAAGGGGCCTTAGGAAACGCTAAGTTACAAAAGCCTTCTCTTCTCTGTTCCTCAGGGTGCCTCAAATCTTTCCTCTTTCCTGTTTCACTAAAGTTTTGCTTTGCTCCCTACCAGAAGCAGAGCGAGGGGAAACTCCGCCTGGGGCATGCACGTGCCCTGCACCCTTGCTGCAGCGTTGCCTGCCCCGCAACGCCTCCGCTGTGGCTCCGCCCAAGGCATTGCACCCCACCCCGTCCCATTGGCACTACATAACTCAATGAGTGGCCCCGTTCACACTAAATTTAGGTTTCATCTGCAACAATTCCAGTTATAGACTCTTAGAAGGCAAAATTGGAAAGGCTTCTGCTTAGACCAGCATTCCCCAAACTGTCGCATGGGGGCACCATGACACCCACTAGCATTTTCACTGGTGTCCAGGGAAGTGGGTGGGGCCAATGTAAAGGTTGGGCTTGTGATTGGCTGCCTTCATCCAAATAAAGGTGCCCTTCATCTTCTCCTTTTGATGGTCTCTCTCTCTCTCTCTCTCTCTCTCTCTCTCTCTCTCTCCATTCTTGAGTGCATATGTGTGCTGCCTGCAACAGCCATTTTCTGATGGCACCCTCTTTGAAAATACGAAAGGCGCCTGAAGGCTTTCAAACATTGGGAACCACAGCAATTGAGAGTTGCCAGTACTAGGCCAGATGGGCCAATCTCATAACTTATTCATCTAATATGCAATTTTCCTCCTTGTTTCATTACCTGACATATGTAATCTTTTACCAGAGAAACACTGTGGTGGAAATGCTGACAATCTTCCTCCCTCCGCCTTCTTTCCACCCACATTCCCAAGATGATAGTTTAAAAGGAGAGAGATAATCAGTCAAATACATCTTTCTATGACACTGACATTCAACACATTTTCCTCAGGATTTTCAAAGATTATGTGTGTGTTTGTACAAGTTTGCCTGTGTTATTCTTGGTAGTAAAATCATTGAGACAGAGCTGAAAGGAAAGGAATCAGGCCTGGGGTGGGGGGGAAACAGCTGGGTTAGAAGTCACCCTTGAGAAAAAAGAATTTTAAAGCTATGTTTATACTTCCATTTGAGAGGCCGATTTTTAACGTTGTATTTTATTTTGCAGTTTCATTTTAATGAAAAATGTCCATATCCTTGTTGCGAGTTTTTATTTCTCATGCCTAGAGTCCGGGGGGAGCGCCGAGAAATCAAATAAAGAACAGCATTTATTAAGAGCCCCGTAAATGCAGTGCTTGGAAATGCCAAACCGAGCTTCAATCTTTTCAGCCAGAACCGCTCTATTAAAGTTCAGTCTCTTAGTTATCGCTGAGGAAGTTAATTTTTTTTGCCATTTTTTTTGCAAATATCGCCATCTGAAAACAACAAGGGAAAAAAGGTCCTTTGAGCGATATTTTGCAGAATTACAATGGGGGGAGGGAAATTAGGAAACGAGCAAATGATTGATCGAGGATGGCTTCCAACTTCACTTTCCCCCTCCCAGTTCTTTATCACATTTGGCACAAAATGGAAGTAAGAGAGCGAGTTTATGTAACTAGGGGGCACATACCCCATGACAAAAACCATATGAGGCATTAGCATGGATGCAATAACCATAACATTGCATATTGTTCCATCTGATTGTGAACTAATCGCATGCAAACAATAGCTGTTTGCAGCTGATGAATATTATCCTTATGTTTACTTGAGAAGTTCCAGCTAAAACTTTATTCTGAGGTTCATTTCTCCACACTCATAAGACAAGGGTAGAAAAGAGAGAAATATTAGCGAGCTGGGTCCGATCCTTTTGTAATGGCCACCTATTTTAAAGGGAAAAAAACCTGTGAATGCATACCGTGACGGTGCATGTTGTTTTTGGCTCAAGCATCCCCAAGTGCAAAAATGTGACAAAGAGATGTCCTTTCTCTGTGACATTACAAAATGGCTGCCCAGAAATTCACCACTGGCATGCATCTAACTCAGGGGTCCCCAACCTTTTTGAGCCTGGGGGCACATTTGGAATTCTGCCATGGCATGGTGGACACAGCAACAAAATGGCTGCCACAAAACAACTGCGGCAGGAGGTGGATGCTACAAAATGGCCGCCCTGCTTAACTCCAGGGCAGATCATTTTGCTGTGGAGGCAGCCAAAGCAACATTTCTTTAAAATCTACACAGTCAATCAAATCTCTAATGCGCAAACAGAAGCCTAGCAGGGCAAAAGTCCTACTTGGCCCCAGCCACTTCCTACAAACACTTGGTGGGTGCCAGAAAAGGTGTTGGCAGAAGTCATGGTGCCTGTGGGTGACATGTTGAGTTGAAAGATCCTGGGGTGGATTTACTGAGCGACTAGCAAATGGCACAAGAAAATCGGGCACAACTGGTTAGCTCCCAGACGAATTCCATGCACTGCGTGTGTGTGTTAAGTGCTGTGCAGTTCTTTCTGACTCATGTCTTTTCTACTGTCTTTTCTAGTGACTCAGGTTAGTAATTTTAGCTTTTAGGGAGAATTCAGACTTACGATCTAGAATCTACTTATTTTGGCGGTCCAGGGGATCCGTAAAACTGTCCTCCAACATCACATTTCAAACAAATCCACTTTCTTCCTGTCAGCTTTCTTCATTGTCTAACTTTCACACCCATACTTATGATCGGGAATACTCAGAGGTGGGATTCAGCCAGTTCGCACCAGTTCTACACAACTGGTAGCTAACTGACTGGAATCCCACCACCCTGAAGGCTGCACCACCGGCCCCAAGATGTGCGCCCATGGGAGAACCTGGCCAGCCACCAATTGGGCTGCACATGTGGTGCGGCCTGCTGGGCCAGAGGCGCATGGCCTGATCGGCAACCAGCTGGCCTCCTGCCAGCCCCCTGCAGCCACCGCCTTCCCTCGCCTCCCCCCACCCAACATCGGAAAGGGGGCGCAGTACAGAAGCCAAGTAAGTGGGCAGAAGGGCACGTGGCAGGGGTGCACGGTGAGGGGGTGCATAGTGGGAGGGGCCGAACCGGTGGTTAAAATTTTAGAATCCCACCACTGGGAATACTACAGAATGAATTATCTTAATCTTGGTCACCAATGACACATCCTTAAATATGAGAATGCGTATCCATTTTCTATTAGAAAAACTAGGAATACTACTTGAAGGTAAGAATTGCAAACGAATACTACTTGAGAGCAAGAATTGCAAACTGTTGCATTCATTCCTACATTAGCAAAAGTATCCTAATTTCTTTCCTCTGAGAGGTAGGAAAAATGTTGAAAATAGGAAACACAAATTTTGCAGTAAACCAAAGAATGTATGTGATTTGGACAGAAACGGCCTCACACAGCAGCGTATTTGGAGGTCAACTTTGTAATATAAAAAACTGAACTCTTGAATAATTGTTACCATTAAACCCACTATATGAGCCATTGCCAAAATCATCCACATTTAAACAATATATCCTTGAAAATCTGTTATACATATCCACAACGTACATAGGAATTATAATTATTTAATGCTGTAGATAGTCTTAAATAAATATCTTCGTGCATTCTGAGCCCACACATTGTGAGTAATACCTTGTCTTAAAGAGTCATTTCACTTATTCTGAAAGATTTTAAAAGTTCATTGGTTTTTTTTCCAGTGCTCCATTGGAAAAATTTTTTGTCAAGCCAGTGGAGAAGAATGAGAGCGAAATAATGTCCGTCCCTTTTTTTCTGGGCTTTCGCATCTCCACCTTCACCCCCAAACTCATTGCGTGTATCCAGACTAAATTTTCTGTTAGCGGAAGGGTAGTAATTTCTGCAAGCCCCAATTTGCTTCTTGCGCCCTTCCCGGGGGTCCTTCGTGTTCCAAGGGCAGCATTTCGGGGGGAAACCAGTGGGCCATAGCAAGAAAGGAGGGCACACAAATTCAGTTATCATTGGTGGAGAGTAGAATATCGTAGGAGTGGCGTAGGAGGTTAAGAGCTCGTGTATCTAATCTGGAGGAACCGGGTTTGATTCCCAGCTCTGCCGCCTGAGCTATGGAGGCTTATCTGGGGAATTCAGATTAGCCTGTGCTCTCCCACACACACCAGCTGGGTGACCTTGGGCTAGTCACAGCTTTTCGGAGCTCTCTCAGCCCCACCTACCTCACAGGGTGTTTGTTGTGAGGGGTGAAGGAGATTGTAAGCCCCTTTGAGTCTCCTGCAGGAGAGAAAGGGGGATATAAATCCAAACTTTTCTTCTTCTGTTTGCACAAACTGGATCTTATACGAGATCCGTTATTTAGCACTGCAATGGGAGTATCTAAACACCAATGCAAGTGTTGTAATAGGCTCGAGCGCCATTAAAAGCCAACTTCATCAGAAAGTGAATGGCTGATGTACAAGCTCTTCCAAGCCCCAAATTGATTTTACTGCCTCCAATTTGAAAGGCTGCGCAAGACCCGGTGTCCAAATATAAACCCCCCAACATGCTTGCTGGCTTTTGTGAATCCCGGCATCTGAAGTCATGCCAAGAAGGAAATCTCTGCCTAATGTAGCGCTTTAGACGTTTTCACCACTGCCGTAATTCAGGATGGTGGCTAAGTGGTAGTGACTCGTGTGGTTTAATTCCTCTTTTTCTTTCTTTTTTTTTCTTAAAACCAAAGCCACGGTGTTCCTTATTTTACAAAGGAAACAAAAATTATAAGCAAAAGTTCCATGACATCTGTTTCCTGTTTACAGTCTTCCAAACTTCCTAGGTCCATTAATCAGAAGCATAACAAAGTTAAAAAAAAAGTAAACAGCAAGTCTATTTTTTCTCTTTAAGCAGAATTTGAGTTGGTGAGTTCTGAAAAGATGGATTACCTACACTTTCCCCTATTCACCCCCCAAATATTACGGCTCCTTATTCGCTTTCTTGGTGCCATTTAAGGAACCACTCATTTTGTTTAGGCAACCGAAACAACAAAGGATCCGGAAGCACCACTGAACTGTTTTCCCACCTTCTGGGAAGAAAATTAAAATTCAAAGCACGTTCCACTCCAAAAGGTATACGTATCTCCCCTACCCTTATCCATGAATTAACAAGCTGTGTTTTCTGACTGAAGTAGACAAGCCTCGAACAGCAACTCATACAGAGATACAACATGCAACCTCCCCTGATGTCAGAAGCCAATGTCTGCCCTGATCTGACACCATCCCAACTGCCTGAGCTGAGGACAGCCAGGAGCTGGACTCACCCATGAGATATAGACAGATCACTTTGACACATCTGAGAACCAGGCTGGGAGTCAGGAAGTGATGAGGAGGGACATGGTTAGAAGGCAGGATGGAGGTTGGACTTGGAGAAAGCCAGGATGGGAGAGGTGAAAAGGAAGCCCTGAGCAGTGAGGGGAAGAAGCAGGGCAGAGAAAGAGGCAGAAGAAGGCTTCCCTTCCCTTTTATAGCCTCTCCGGTAGCCAGGGGACCAGCGTGGTGTAGTGGTTAAGAGCAGGTGGACTGTAAACTGGAGAACTGGGTTTGATTCCCCATTCCTCCGCTTGAGTGGCAGAGGCTTATCTGGTGAACCTGATGTGTTTCCGCACTCCTACATTCCTGCTGGGTGGCCTTGGGCTAGTCACAGTTCTTTGGAACTTTCTCAACCCCACCTACCTCACAAGGTGTCTGTTGTGGGGAGAGGAAGGGAAAGGAGCTTGTAGGCCACCTTGAGTCTCCTTACAGGAGAGAGAGGTGGGGTATAAATCCTAACTCCTCCTCCTCCTCCTCCTCTTCTTCTTCTTCTTCATCATCATCTAATTATTTTTCAAAGCATAAGAGGAATTCTGTTATGGTGTGCCAGTCTGCCCCAGTGACCAGTGGGAATTAAAGCCAGAGAAACTATTACGTGACAGAATAAGCAACCATGGGTCAGAGCCAGTGGTGGGATCCAAAAATTTTAGTAACAGGTTCCCATGGTGGTGGGATTCAAACAGTGGTGTAGCGCCAATGGGGCTGGGCGGGGCATTGCTAGGTGGGGCTGTGGCAAGGATGCAGCCGCTGCGCCGGTCCTTGGGCGGGAAACGAATGCATGCAGGCGCAGGCTGCCACGCACCTCCTGCTAGACTGCTTCAAGTTTTGCGCACTACTGCTGAGGAGCAGAGGAGGGGTGTAATTAAGGCAAAAATCACATGGCAAAATCACCAATTAGTAACCCCCTCTCGGCACACACAAATAATTAGTAACCTACTCTCGGGAACCTGTGAGTACCTACTGGATCCCACCTCTGGTCAGAGCCCAGCTTACCAGACGCACCACCACATCCTTGCACAGCTCCCAATTTACTTCATCGCAACTCATACATGAGATGTTCCCAATGGATGGGGCCCCAATTTCTGACTGCACACCGAGTCTCCAAAATTTGCAAACCTTCAATGAGACAAAACCTCGCAATAAAAATGGAAATGCTAAGGATCCGGTTCTAAGAGGTGCCATTCAAGCCCAGCTCCGGCAATAAAACAAAATGTTTGCCTTATTGCTCAACCGAAGAATTCCTTTCATTCTCCAGGAAAAATATGAAGTCCGCTCTGCAGCGGATTTCTTTGCTAATATTAACATCTGCAACAGTTAATTCTACGTGGAGTAGTATTAATTGCATTCCTTCACGGAGTAAGGTTTCTCCAATAATTTATTACCTGATAAACTATGTTGCTAGTTACCCAGTTTCAAAAATGAGCCACTTTGTAAAGAACACACTGTATGCGGGCCCAAGGCTCACACTCTGGGGTCAAGGTTCAGGACATGAATTAAGCAAGTGGCTCCATCTGGAATGCAAAAAATATATTTTAAAAAATCCTTTGCAGAACCAGCATGTAACACGTCTCTGAAGAACAGAGCTGAAGATTTCAGAACTCTTATGTTGTACTGCCTCTCCTGTCAAATGCAATAGAGTGGGTTTGTAACATCAGGACAAGAAAGTACTTTAAGGATTCTGCCATCAATAGGTGGGTCATTCCTCCTTTTTGGGTGAATCTTGGCTGTGACACACCTCCCCACTGAAGAACCAAAAGTAAGGCAGCAGAAAACTGACTGCTACTTTTCGAAAGCGAGGCAAAACCACTTGGAAATTAGCAGCATTTGAAAGCATCCAAAAGGAATCTAGAAAGCATTTGCCTCCTCGTGAGAAAATATCATAATATTCCTTTTGAGAGCAAAATGAAATTGGCCTGCCGAAAATTCGAGACTTTTGATCAAAGTGAAATTGGCTTGCCGAAAATTCGAGACGTTCGTTTAATTCTTCTGCTGGAGAATTAAGTGAATGCACCTGCGAACAATGCTTTCTTCTATCTTCACTTAGAGCAGTGGTGGCGAACCCATGGCACTCCAGATGTTCATGAACATGATGGCAGGGCTGATGGGAATTGTAGTCCATGAACATCTGGAGTGCTATAGGTTCACCAACTTGGACTTAGAGGATGGTTTCTTAGCTTGCAAGCCGGATCTGCTGAATATGTGCATGCCGAAGTCATCTCAAGGCTAGACTATTTTAGCATACTCTACATGGGAGTAAGGGGTCACCTCTGACCACAAAAAAAGGGTATGCTGGGGAACATGCACAGTGAAAGCCACATGGAAAGAGGCGGCAGTAAGAAGGGAATTGAGCGAGATTGAACAGAAAAGTCGACAGGATCCAACCCTGCCTCTGTGAGACTTTGTGGTCTCTTCTTCTCCAGCCATCAGACTGATCATTCCCATCTAAGCCTAAAACTGTTTGACCAGAAAAAGCAATAAAACAAAACTTTCATGCTGCTCATTATTTATTAAGAAGAGGAGTTTGGATTTATACCCTACCTTTCTCTCCTGTAAGGAGACTCAGGGTGGCTTACAAGCTCCTTTCCCTTTCTCTCCTCACAACAGACACCTTGTGAGGTAGGTGAGGCTGAGAGAGTTCTGAGAAAACTGTGACTAGCCCAAGGTCACCCAGCAAAAATGTAGGAGTGTGAAAACACATCTGGTTCACCAGATAAGCCTCTGCCACTCAGGTGGAGGAGTGGGGACTCAACCCCGGTTCTCCAGATTAGAATCCACCTGCTCCTAACCACTACACCATGCAAATGATGTTTAACAGCAGCAGTTATGTATTCACAAATTTAAAATTCAAATCTACCAAACAAATTAATTAAATGATAAGGGAGGATCTAGAATTTTTTTTCTCGGATCGGAGTAAATTACACAAGAAAGAAAGAAATAGTCAATAGTTTCAACTGAAGTCTTATCAGAAATTCAAACTCCAGAGTTCCTTTGCTGACCTTTATATCATTCACATAAAACTGCAAATGAGAATGAATTCATTCTAGCAAGAAAGAAAAATCTCCAATAGCTTGGTGCTGTAATGCGGTAGATATAATATGGCAGCCAAAATAAGAATAAGAAATTATATAATAAGTGAAATAGGAAAAAGAATAAGAACGAGAACTGAAATAAAAATGTGGGTGTACATGTCACTTTCCTTCTTGAAGGCCACGCCACTCTTTTGCGGGCCACAAGACGGTTACTAGTCAACATGCAAGCACCAGTCTTCCGCAGACGGGAATCACAATCCAAATCAAGTGAGTTTAGCTTATCTCTGAACAAACAAACCCATCTGGTCGAAGGCTTTCACGGTCGGAATCACTGAGGTGCTGTGTGGTTTCCGGGCTGAATGGCCGTGTTCTGGCAGCATTCTCTCCTGACGTTTCGCCTGCATCTGTGGCTGGCATCTCTCAGATCCTCATTCAGATCCTCTGAAGATGCCAGCCACAGATGCAGCGGCTACATCGGCCTTACAACTGAAGCTACAGCTTTCTTTCATCCTGGAGTTTTAAATCTCTTTTACTGACTGAGGAACCAGCCTTTCCTTGCTCCTTTAGATTGATTGCGAGTCAATATTTAACAACTGCTGGCCAGGTGAAAAGAGAGATTGACTACTGTCCAGTTTCCATTAACAAAAACGAGGCGATACATCTATGACATTTTCTCAATCTGAGGAAATCAGTCTGGATAGTATCAGGGTATGTGCCCAGACCACCAATATACACCAGAATAGCATATCAGAACAATGAAATAATTTTTGCCCAAAAGAGATCAAAGACTGCAGGGACAAAATGAGCCCCAGTGGTAAAAAATATATATATTTTCTCAAAGTTCACAGCTGTACTCTTTGCTTTCATTGATGTCTCCTTAGCACGCAAAGTCCAAGAGAGTGCACGTTGAAATATAACTCCCAAATATTTATAAAATTGAACTTCTTCCACAGAATGGCCAGATATATTCAAGTATGCTATTTTCAGCCTACAAGATCTAGCAAACACTTTGGACCTTAGATTTTTCAAAATTCATTACCAGATGTCCTAGAGCACAGTACCAAATAAACATCTCAATTGATCGACACAGTCCCACTCTAGTTGCTGAAATCAAAGCTGTGTAGTCTGCATATAACCTAACGAGATTAGGGACTAAATTATTGATGGAGAGATTGAACAAGGTAGGAGCAAGGTAGGATTAAGAATGCACGCCGATAAACCCCGAACAAGAAGAGTAGGCATGACTACTGAGGAAAAGGAGGAACATGGTGTAACATACCAGCATTTAGGTCTCTGTTTGTTTAGCTACCCCAGATGATACTCAGAGGCCCTACATCAAAGATATGACTGAGCACCATCTACCTTTCTTTTGAGACATCAAGTAACTGTTGCAACTAAATGCAGGATATTGGGGGGGGGGTATGAACTAACGCCCTAGACCATTTCCCATGGCCAGAAAGGGGCTTTCCCTCCAATGGGAATGGTGGTTGTCCCCAGGCTCGGATCATGTACCAAGGCATGAAGTTAGATAAGACACTGGGAGAGCCATGGTCAGATGCTCCTTGAATTCTGAAAACGCTGATTGAAGTTGTATCAGAGTCCAATTCAGATTGGCGGATGCCCATCATCTTTACATGGAGGGGTAACACTCAGGAAAACAGCACCAAGGAGGGAAGAAATTAACTCCTTATATGTGACCCCAATCCAAACTGGCAATCCCTGAACATTTTTTAAAATATTGGGAGGAGCCACACTTGGATCTCTTAATGGCTTGTCTAGTTTAACCCCTGATGCAAGTTTTGACTATCAATGACCTCACCCCAGCTAAAAAAAAACCCTGTTGATCATGCATTTCAGTCACTATTTTGGAAGGTATCAGTATTGGATGAAGAGAGCTAGTGTGGCACAGTGGTTAAAGTGTCGGAGGAGGATCTGAGAAACCCAGGTTTGAATCCCCACTCTGCCATGGAATTTTGTTGGGGGACCTTGGCCCAGCCACACACTCTCAGCCTTGATTCTGGCTAGTATTTGGATGGGGGACCTCAGAGGCGGGAAAAGTGGCCAGTGCACTGGTGCATCCTCTGCCCCGCTCCGGAACGCCCCATCCCGCCCCGGAACGCCACGCAACAACCCCGGAATCCCCACAGGGCCGTGCGCCTGGTGCGTCGTGCCCCCCCCCTTGGAGCTACCCCTCTGGGGGACCTTTAAGAGGCGTGTCATGCAGACAGGCAATGGCAAACCACCTCTGAATGTCTCTGGTCTTGGAAACCTTACGGGGTCGATGTTAGTCAGCTGTGGCATGACAAAAAAAGTATTGATTGAAAGCCGAATGTAACAGGCTGTAACCAATATTTCACCTACAAGACTTTATGCAACAGCTCTTTTGCTTGTGGCACTAACCACGCAATCCTAAACAGAGTGACACTCTTCAAAGCCCATTGAGGACAATGGGATTAGAGGAGAGTATCTCTACTCAGAATTGCACTTAAATGTCCTTGACTTGCAGAGGTTATTAATGGTTCAATTGTTGTGGAAGAGAGGACCGGAGTGCTTTGGGGACATCTTCCAGATGAGGCTGCAGTGCTTGGGCCTTTATTCTCCCCTAGAGTACTATGTTCAGTTCTGGGCACCGCAATTCAAGAAGGATATTGACAAGCTGGAACGGGTCCAGAGGAAGGCAACCAAAATTGGTAAAAGGTCTGGAGTCCATGCCCTACGAAGTGAGGCTTAAGGAGTTGGGGATGTTTAGTCTGGAGTAGTGAAGGTTAAGAGGGGACATGATAGCCATGTTTAAATATTTGAAGGGATGCCATGTCGAAGAGGGAGCAATCTTGTTTTCTGTTGCCTCAGAGACTAGGGCACATCATTCAAGGTGCAAGAAAAGAGATTCCACCTAAATATTAGGAAGAACTTTCTGACTATCAGGGCTGATCGACAGTGGAATTCACTGCCTCAGAGAGTGGTGGCGTCTCTTTCTTTGGAGGTTTTTGAACAAAGGCTGGATGAACATGTGTCGAGAGTGCTTTGATTGTGTGTTCCTGCATGGCAGTGGGATGGACTTGATGGCCCCTTGGGTCCCTTCCAATTCTATGATTCTATGAGTTCCCTTAATCACACGTGGGCCATTTCATACATTACCCAGAGGCAAACCTGAGCTTGCTACCAATTACTCATTCAGCAGAGAGATACAGTCAGTAACGGTTTGCTGCTACATGTACCTGTGTGATACATATACACAAGTTCATTGTAGGCATATGTTACATTGCTGCTGTTGTACTTGTTAAAAGCTTATATTTATATGTAAAAGAATTCCCCTGCTACCCCTCAGATTTAAGTACAACTACCCCAGTTCCAAAAATTAGGCTAAAACAGGGGATTGGGAGCACTCACAAAGATAAACAGAAATCAGGTATAACACTCAAATGATGGACTGACAAAAATAATAAAGCTGTGATTCTCAGGACCCCACATATGTGCTCTGTCTTGATCATTTTTCTGAACACCGTTTTATAAGAGAACCCCAGACATAAATCCAGGAAATGAGACCCATGTGTGAAGGAATACTACCTTCCCCAAATGACAGATCTTTTAAAAATGGGACCAACCAAGCAGAACTTTTGTGCACTAGTCAAACAGATGTCATCAGAAGCCACTGGGGGCTGTGATAAAGTGATGCCCGGTGAGATGTATGTAGACTAGCGCGCTCACTGCGCAACTCGTGGGGAGCCACGTTTACAGTCACTATCAATCAAAAGAACCACATTTGCTTGGACTCCTGCCATGGGGCCTGCACTTCAGGGAGGCAGAAGCTCACCCATTCCTCAGGCAGCACTGTTTCAAGGTGGGAACCAACCACCAATGGCCTTACCCACTAGGTTGGATGCAGAGGCGTAGCTCCAAGGGGACAGGGGGTGCGCAATGCAATGGGCGTGCGCCCCTGTAGGGGTGTGGCAAGGGCATTCTGGGGGCTTGGCTGGGGTGTTCCAGAGCAGGGCGGGGGTGTTGTGGAGCGGGGACAGAGGACGTACCAGTGCACCGGGCGCTTTCCCCCCTTGCTACGCCTCTGGTTGGATGCCATATTGGAACACAGTGTTTCGGTTGAGCCACAGGTGGTATGTCAAATGGATGGTCATATGCTCTCAGTCCACAGGGTGGTTGTGAGGATAAAATAGAGGGGAAGTGCACAATGTAAGCTTCTTTTGGCTCCACCCATGGGAAGAAAGGCAGGATACAAATATAGTAAATACATAGGAAAAAGTACACGTGAACGGGATCTGGGAGTCTTCGTAGACTACAAACTGAACATGAGTCAGCAGTGTGGTAGGGCAACCAAGAAAGCCAATGTGATTCTGGGTTGCATCCATAGGAACATAGTGTCTAGATCAAGGGATGCAATAGCACCACTCTACTTTGTATTGCTCAGACCTCACCTGGAATACTGTGTCCAGTTCTGGGCACCGCATTTCAAGAAGGATATTGACCAGCTGGAATGGGTCCAGAGGAGGGTGACCAAAATGGTAAAAGGTCTGGAATCCATGCCCAAGAGGAAAGACTTAGGGAGCTGGGGATGTTTAGTTTGGTGAAGAGAAGGTGAAGAGGTGACATCATAGCCATATTGAAATGTTTGATGGGATGTCATGCTGAAGAGGGAACAAGCTTGCTTTCTGCTGCTCAGAGACTAGGACCAGGAGTAATGGGTTCAAGATGAAGGGAAAGAGATTCCACCTAAACGTTAGGAAGAACTTTCTGACTGTCAGGGCTGTTCGACAGTGGAATAGGCTGCCGGAGTATAGTGAAGTCTCTTTCTTTGGAGGTTTCCAAACAGAGGCTGGATGGCACATCTGTCAAGGGTGCTTTGAGTGTATATTCCTGCATGGCAGGGGGTTGGACTTGATGGTCCTCGAGGTCTCTTCCAACTCTATGATTCTAAATAGCCACTGAGTGAAAATCATGGATGCTTAGCAAGCTCTTGCCCAGGGTTTGTTTTCAGTGATCCTTGAGACCGTGGAAGAGGAATGCACCAAACACATCCTTTACTACATGACCAGGCAATCCAATTTTTTTTCCCAGTTTAAATCTGGCAAACATAATACATCCTGGAATTTCTTGTCCTGGGCAAAAATGGTGTTCTTTCCAGATAAGCTCTCAAAGATAAAGAACTTCAAAGCCACTCTCACACCAAGTCCAATATCAGCACAAATCTTTTCCCACAAGTGCTATCTAAGATCTTAGCCCACATGCAACCTGGGACTTTGTGCAATGCAAAACAGCTGCTCGGCTACTGAGCCTTTACTTATTGAAAAAAAAAATTTATATGCCACTTCCCTGAAAACAATAGTTGCTCAGAGTGGTGGTCCCCTGGCTCTTAACAGAGACAGTGAGCACTCAGGCAAACCTTAGAGCAGATGCTCATGCAGTGTGCGTGTAAAGTGACATCAAGTCGCACCCATTTGGTTTTGGAAGACAGGAGATATTCAGAGAAGAAGAAGGAACAGGAGGAGCAGGAGGTGTAGAAGTTTTTATTCATATCCCCCTTTTCTCTCCTGTAAGGAGGCTCAAGGTGGCTTTCAAGCTCCTTTCCTGTCCTCTCCCCACAACAGACACCTTGTGAGGTAGGTGGGGCTGAGAGAGTCCAAAGAACTGTGACTAGCCTAAGGTCACCCAACAGGAATGCAGGCATGCAGAAACACATCTGGTTCACCAGATAAGCCTCCGCCACTCAGGTGGAGGAGTGAGGAATCAAACCCGGTTCTCCAAACTAGAATCCACCTGCTCTGAACCACTACACCACGCTGGTGGTTTGCCCTTGCCTGCTTTTGTGTCAGCTGAGAGAGTTCTGAGAGAACTGCTGATGTAGCAGATCTAGCTGATGTGCTTACACTGTGACTGGCCCAAGGTACCCAGCAGCCTTAATGCGGAAGAGTAGGGAAACAAACCTGGTCCTCCAGATTAGCATCCGCTGGGCTGAATACAGCAGATTCATGCTCTTGGGCAACAGGATGAGCTGGGTATAACCATGTGCTTTTTGGTCTGAAAAGGTGCCCAGCAGCAGAGCCTGCAGAGCAAACATCCAGAGTAACCTTCATGAAATAGCTGCGGGCACAGAGAATACCTGTAGCGCCATGAAACGTTAAGTGTCAGAGCTTTAAAGTCAGGTGGGAAGAAAGGGGGAGTGGGGGCAAAAACCCTCTTTCTCCTCTGTCCCTGCTGTCCAAAAAACGAGGCGGCTTTTTTTTATGTTGTGCATAATGGACCATAGTTCTGCTGTACACACACACAGGATCCTGTTCTGTTCTACACACATGCAGGATCCTGTAGTTTAGCGGTTTCTTATTGAGAGTGAAATAAAATGGAGTGAACCTTAGCAAGAGGGTTTAGGTTAGATCAGGGGTCTGCAACCTGCGGCTCTCCAGATGTTCATGGACTACAATTCCCATTAGCCCCTACCAGCATGGCCAATTTTTGTCAGCTGAGAGAGTTTATTTATTTATTTATTTATTTATTTATTTATTTATTTATTTATTTATTTATTTATTTATTGCATTTTTATACCGCCCTCCCCCGGAGGGCTCAGGGCGGTGTACAACACTAACAAACAAACAATAAAACAAAATACAAAGTTAAGTTGAGACTTAAAGTGCAGCATTCAGTTATCAAAACCAATTGAAGTTTAAAATAGATGGCATCCGTCTATTAAAACTCCTCTGAGAGAACTGCTGATGTAGCAAGTGGCTTACAATTGGTCATACTGGCAGGGGCTGATGGGATTTGTAGTCCATGAACATCTGGAGAGCTGCAGGTTGCAGACCCCTGGGTTAGATGAATGTGTTCGTTCAAACCTTACCCCACTTCAGCTATATGGCGCATCCCCTTCACCCCGTACCTGCATGTGAAGACAGAGCACCGAACCCGGCCGCTAGCCAAGTTTCAGAAGAAGGAAGTCTATAACGTGGAAAGATCAACGAGCCATAAGCATATGAGGCGTCACTCTTTCCACTGCCTTTGATGGGTCCCCGTGGGACGGACAGAAATCTGTGCAGTCTGACCTATGAGTAAGCTTTAACTCTCCTCATTGCAGAGTGACAAAGTTGGCCCAAGTGCCAAAAGATCTCAAGCTGTCCAAAGCCAAAACTGTGAGCAAACTCTAATGAGACATTTAAAGGATCTTAAACCTGCCTTCAGTGGAGGTTTGCACTTTGCTGAACACACGGCAGAAACGTCATCCTAATTTCCCCCCCTGTGCTGTCAATAAATGGCTTCAAGGGGAAGTTCCGAACAGCTGCTTGGTGACATCATCTGTGGGACCATCTAATGCCGCAAAATAAACTTAATTGATCAAACTGATCCCAGGAGAGTCTCCTGTTCATATAAAAATTTTTTGCCCAAGAATAAAAGAAAATATCAACTGTTCTTACAGGGTGAATTAATGGTGCAGAACCATTTATCCTTGGTGGGAAGGGGGGGGGGGCGCAGTACTTTCAAAATAATTAAATAATTGTTTCCTTAACTGCCAAAAGTCACAAGTTTTTCTGGCGCTTGGCGAAAGGAGCGCATTTATTTCCTGTGTCTCGTTTCCATTAGAAGCAATGACATAGGATCTGACGGCTCACCGGTCTAAAAGGGAAGCTGGCCGATGGAACCCCCCCGATGCAACTGGAACCTGTGAACTATTCAATTCTGCGTTATTGCATTATAAGTTATTCCAAGTCATTGCCCATATAGCTGGCATCACTGTAAAGGTTTGGCAGCCTGAAGAAGAATGTGGCATCAAGTTGCAACTGACTCATGGCAACCCCATCTACAGGGCCTTCCTCGTAAGACAAGAGCACAGTTTGGATATATACAAGGGGTGTACCGCCCAGGGGAACATACGGGGTCAAATGTCCCCAGGCTGTGGCTTAGTCACATGGGGAAATTGCCCCCACACCCCTCCTCCTTTCCCCCAGGTCCATACACTGACTTCAAGACCTGGTGCAAAAAAACTTTTGTTTGGTCGTGGTGGGGGAGGGCGGCCGCCCATAGGGGGGGCAGGCGAAAAACTCAAATTTTGCACTGGGCTACATTTTCCCTAGATATTCCTCTGTATATACCCCATGGTGGTTCACCATGGCCTTCCCCCACATAGCAACCCCAGTGTCTTATGTTGGTTCAGGTAGAAGAAAAGAAGAAGAGTTTGGATTTATATCCCCCCTTTCTCTCCTGCAGGAGACTCAAAGGGGCTTACAATCTCCTTGCCCTTCCCCCCTCACAACAAACATCCTGTGAGGTAGGTGGGGCTGAGAGAGCTCCGAGAAGCTGTGACTAGCCCAAGGTCACCCAGCTGGCGTGTGTGGGAGTGCACAGGCTAATCTGAATTCCCCAGATAAGCCTCCACAGCTCAGGCAGCAGAGCGGGGAATCAAACCCGGTTCCTCCAGATTAGATACATGGGCTCTTAACCTCCTACGCCACTGCTGCTCCTGACCTCCTTAGCTCCCAAGCTCTGATGAACTCTCTGGCTGATTCCACATGGGTCAAAAACAGTGGTGTGAAAATGGTGTGAAAACAGTATAAACCATTTTTACACCATTTTCACACTGTTTTCACACTGCTGTTTTTGGCCCATGCGGAATCAGCCAGACTAAGTTAGCCTATTTTGGGTTTTTTAAAAATGCCCTGGAAAACCAATGTGGCCATGGAAGATTTAGAAGAAGAAGAGTCTGGATTTATACTCCACTTTTCTCAGCCAGAAGAAGAAGAAGAAGAAGAAGAAGAAGAAGAAGAGGAGGAGGAGGAGGAGGAGGAGGAGGAGGAGGAGGAGTTTGGATTTATATCCCCCCTTTCTCTCCTGCGGGAGACTCAAAGGGGCTTACAATCTCCTTGCCCTTCCCCCCTCACAACAAACACCCTGTGAGGTAGGTGGGGCTGAGAGAGCTCCAAGAAGCTGTGACTAGCCCAAGGTCACCCAGCTGGCGTGTGTGGGAGTGTACAGGCTAATCTGAATTCCCCAGATAAGCCTCCACAGCTCAGGCGGTAGAGCTGGGAATCAAACCCGGTTCCTCCAGATTAGATACATGAGCTCTTAACCTCCTACGCCACTGCTGCTCATAAGGAGTTCCAAAGTGGGCCTCTCATTGTCAACCTTAAGGAGGCATCAAGATAGGTTTATTTAAGATTGCATTTGAATGAAACATACGTTGTAATTTGAGTTTCTAAACTGTGACTTTTCACGGGTTTTATAATTGCTGATTTTATTGCGTTTGTGTTGTAAGCCACCTTGAGGTCTGCAATGGAGAAAGGCGGCTAATACGGGTTTGAAATAAATAAATGAGACACGGTGATCTTTTTCCGCTTTAAAAAATTCTTCACTGTTTGCCAGATTATTCCTGTGCACAATTCTAAGTTATGATCGTCGCATATAAAAGTGACCTGGGCATACCCTTCTCCTCACTGGGCCACCTGAGGGCTTTTTTTGGCTACTCCAAAAAAACCCAAATCCAGCAATCACTACATTAGTGCGTTGTGGGTTTTCCGGGCTGTATGGCCGTGTTCCAGCAGCATTTCTTCCTGACATTTCACCTGCATCTGTGGCTGGAAGATGCCAGGCGAAACGTCAGGAGAAAATGCTACTGGAACACGGCCCTACAACCCGGAAAACCCACACCATACTAGCGATTTTGGCTGTGAAAGCTTTTGACAGATCACTACATTGTTAGTGGGACAAAAATTGTCATTTTTTTAACCTGGCTTCTTTCAGGTTAAAAGTAAATCATGACTGACCCATGGGATGTTTCATGTCAAACATTTACCAGGTGAGCTGTGTTTATAGGGTGGTTTGCCTTTGCCTTCCACAGTCATCTACACCAGGGGTCTGCAACCTGCGGCTCTCCAGATGTTCATGGACCAATTGGCCATGGTGGCAGGGGCGGATGGGATTTGTAGTCCATGAGCATCTGGAGAGCCGCAGGTTGCAGACCCCTGATCTACACTTACCAACTTTGGAAGGATGGAAGACTGAGTTGACTTTTGAAATGGCTACCCAAAACCGATTTCCACTGTGTCTGTGCGCGAGCCCCAGCCCGGCGCCCGGACTTGCCGCGGAGCTGGAGGCGGCTGCAACGGTGCCCGCTTCCCGAGAGGAGGCGGCGCTGCGCCAGCTGGCCAGGACGAGTGGCTCGCTGAGCCGCCCCGTCGATCCGCCGCCTCTCCACCTCGGCGAGACACTGCCTCCCCGATCCGGCAACTCACTGCCTCAGGATCCGGACGGGTCGCCGATCCACCGGCCCGTCGATCCTCCGGTCCGTCAACCCTCCGATCCTCCACCACAGACACAAAATGCCAAGGGAGTGAGAGGGCAGGGCCCTGAGCCTGGCCAGGCTCGCCCAGCCCCAGCTGAGGAGAATGAAGGGGATCAAGGAGGACAACAGATGGGTTGTGGCAGGGAATTGAGAGGGGGAAAAGGATATGAGGGGGTGGGAAAGGAAGCTCTGGGGCGTTGGCTGGGAAAAGAAGGTTGAAGGGAGAGCTGGAAAGAGGCAGGGAAAGGAGAGTGCTTGTGCAAAGAGAGAATGGAGAGGAAGGGTCCTGCAGACCAGCTGTGCAGTGAAACAAGCTGGGGAACCCATGTAGAGCCCTATCCCTGTGAGTGTATAACAGGGAAGGGGGTGTGGTGGAGAGTCTAGGAGGCAGACAGACCCCCGCTCAGTGAAGCAACAGAGCGAGGGGAGAAGACAGGGTTCGGGAAGGGTGTCAGGGCGCGCCTGAACCTGAGGCGTCCTGTGGGTGAGACTGTTTAGAACATCGGCTGGGGAGGACAACCCCCAGGTCAGGGAAGGTGGGACGGCACACTCGCCTGAGGGGGACGGGCGGCCAGGGGAGACGCCACACATTGGGAACAGGCAGACCTGGCAGCCTCGGCTGCTCTGACCGGTGGCTAACCTCCACAAATTGATCTAATTTTTCAGCCATCTTGGCTGGTGGCTGCAAAAGAAGCCATTTACACAGATCACGAAAACCTTTGACTCAGCAGGATGGTCTTCGCATTCTCCGAATCAGGGACATTTCTCACCCGGTGGAAAACAGTTAGATGTACCTGAAACATGTTTTGCAAAATTAGAACCAGGATTTCTCTGCATCCTGTTGGCAGCAAGATACTCCCTGGCAAAGTACATAATTTCTGACACAAAACAGGTGTGTGTGTGGGGGGGAGTAAATAATGGAGCAAGCTCCCATCTTCATTCCACCTTACAAGAACCTGCCGGGTCCAGCCAACACCATGTCATCGACTATTAGCGGCTATTCTTATCTACATCTCATCACCCCTTTTCAATAACTGCCTTCATTATCTGTGCATAGATAGCTATTCTTCAGGTTCAAAAACTTGGAACAGAAGTGGTATTTCCTATTTTAGAAAGCCAAAGAGCAAGTAAATTATAAGCCCCTTCCGCACATGCAGAATAATGCTCTTTCAATCCACTTTCAATGCACTTTGAAGCTGGATTTTCTGTGCGGAATAGCAAACTCCAAATAGCAAAGTGGACTGAAAATGCATTATTCTGCATGTGTGGAAGGGGCCACAGGGTGTGGTAGTGAGTAGAGTGCTGGATTAGGATCTAAGAGATCCAGGTTTGAATCCAGGCTCTGCTAAAGCAGCCTGCTGGGTGACCCCTCCACCCAGGGGGCTGGGTGACCTCTCTCAATCTAACCTTACTCGCAGGGGAGTTGCTCTGATGTTCGAATGGAGGAGGGATTGTATGTTTGGAGTTTACTAGAGAAAAGAGCAAGATAGAAATTTTTCAATACACTTCAAAAAATGTTAAAGATTAGCTAGCTCTGATAGAAAGAACACTTGTGTTTCCCTAATTCTCATTACCTTAAATTCATTAGGCTTAATTTGTGACTATTATGAACACAACAATGGTCAGCTTCTTTAATAAGGGGGGAGGCTCTCCCAAGCCAAGCTAGTCAGGGATCAGAGAGCTCCCCCAACATTGAGATGATGACAGCATCCTAACTCCATGTTAGATTTGCTGGGGAGAGTGCAGCCTTCCAGACTGAAGAAGCTGTCCGGTGATCAATGCAAAATGAAAGGACACTCAACAAAGCAAAGACTTCTGGGATAGCCTTACAGTTTTGTGCTAGCAAGGCCCTTTGCCTGGCCAGAAGGTAGTCTACTTGACATGTGGAACAGGGGGAAACGGGGCCAGATGCAGCCGGGAAACTACCAGATCACCTGGATGCCATCTCGCCCATGGCGCTACTGAACAACACTAGCCTTTATAGTCTCTCAGGGCATCTGCTGGACAAGGGAAAATGTGGCAACTCACAACAGCTACGTAGCACCATGCTAGAAGGCGGAGATCTGCTGCATTTGCTACCAATGCCTGGAGACTTGCCAACCAGGCTGGGATAAAATCTACTACCCTTCAATTCCCCCCCCCCCCCCGTCCCTTCTCGCGAAAGAGGGCTCAGAGAAGCAGTACGGGCTGTGCCAACAGATGGCTTGAAATATCATGTCTTCTCATGTGCACATGTAACCTCTATCTGTGGGTTCTGTGGGGCAGAACTTGGAAGGAGTTGCAAAGAACTAAATTTTAAAACAAAATGGTTTACTTCCTTAACAAATAACACTTTTAACATTAACATTTAACTTTTAACAATTTACAGTCCTTCCAGGTTGCAATTCAAATCCTTATCCTGACAATCTACTGATAAATGCCAAGTCCAATTCTTCCTGCTGGTGATTGGCTTATGAAGACTTCAGAGGCTTGGTGAATGGGATCCAAGATGATGAAGGTCCCCAAACGAACTCCCATCAATTACATACATAGCAAAAAACAAACAACTACCTTCCCAGTAGTTCCCAACAACATTGCAGTTACCTTAACAAGGTGTTAAGGGCTTATAGAAACCAAGGTCCGACTCTGGTAGCCTTGTCTCCTCCAAACTACATGAGGTCTGCTGCAGCCTCTTGCTGCTTTGAGTCTCCACCCCTTTCTGGGTCAACCCATGCTGAGCATGGGGGTTACACACACAGTATGGAAAGGGACTGTGACTCAGTGGTAGAGTATCTGCTTGGTATGCAGAAGATCCCGGGTTCAATCCCCAGCACCTCCAATGGAAAAGGGTTCCTCCTCAGATAATGGGTAATTTGAGAGACGTCTGCCTGAAACTCTAGAGAGCCACTCCCCATGTGAGCAGATAATACTGACTTTGATGGACCGAGAGGCTGGTTCGGGATAAGGAAGCTTCAGGTGTTCATAGAATGATAGAGTTGGAAGAGACCACAATGCAGGAACACAGTCAAAGCACTCCTGTCAGATGGCCATCCAGGCTCTCTTCAAAAACCTCCAAAGGAGGCTCCACCACACTCTGAGGTAGTGTCTTCAAAGAACCCTTACTGTCAGAGGAAGTTCCACCTGATGTTGAGGTGGAATCTCTTTTCCTTCACCTTGAACTGATTCCTCCTGGTCCTGGTCTCTGGAGCAGCAGAAAACAAGCTTGCCCCCTCACCAACATGACATCCCTTCACATATCTAAACATGGCTGTCATGTCACCTCTTATCCTTCTCTTCACCAAACTAAACATCCCCAGCTCCCTAAGTCTCTCCTCGTGGGGCACGGACTCCAGACCTTTGACCATTTTGGTTGCCCTCCTCCGGACCCGTTCCAGCTTGTCAATATCCTTCTTGAATTGTGGCGCCCAGAACTGAACACAAGATAATGTTCTTCCATACCAGTTCATATTTGCTTTTGGAAAGGTAAATGAAGTCGGTACGGTGACGCAATGAAGAGACGAGACGCAGCGATATCATCCGGTGGAGAGAAGCCAGCGACGGGCTAGTGCGATCCGTGGATCTGGCTAATCTGCCGTACTGTGGTCCCTGGCACCTTTTATTAGGGTTTGGGGAAGGCGGGAGAGCGGGAGAAAGTTGTGCAATTCATGGCCTGCGGGGGCAGTGTACGTGCAGGAGGAAACGTCTCCGTCTGGGTCAATTCCACATCTGGGGGTATTGTGACCCATGACTCAGGCATCTGGTGACCTTTGAGTCAGGGGGATCTCGTGATGTGCGTACGTGGAAGCCCAGGAGGGCACAGATGGCGCAGGCATTCCTGTGCACTTTCTGAGGCTCTACTGGGTCCGCTGACGCACCCCTACAGGTAAATCCAGTGTGAATCAGCGATTAGGACCCGGGATTTGATGTGAGAAGCGGAAGCCTTTCTCAGGTACAATGTTGACTGAGTGACCCTGGGAAAGGCAATTGGAACTGACCTCATGGGATAGCTCTGAAGCGCAAATGAGCATTTTGGCAAAGGGCGGGGTAGAGACAGGGCAAGCCAAGTGCCTAACCACTGGCAGCAAGATGTCCCCTTACAGAAAGGGTTCTTTGTTGACCACTGAGGATCGCTTAACTTAACAGCTTAACTTCAGCTCCGCCTGTTTCTAGCATTCTTGCAACAGCTGAGCCTACTTCAGAAACCCTGTTTTCCATACTTTCGCATGTTACCCCGTTCCCTTCTGCAGCAAAAACACTTTTGAATATTCCCTTTTGCATCATAAAACCGAATTGGAGAGCTGCCTTATCGGCAGTAATGGTCTGGTTTTAAAGCACTACAATTCATTTGTTTTATTTAGCGATCCAAGAACATTTTAAATGTCTTTCAGAAATATTGGCGGGGGGGGGGTGTCATATACTAAAATGAGTAGGTCGTTTAAGAGGAGGAGGAGGAGGAGGAGGAACCCTGAATTACTTCCTGTGGTTGAGGTCTGAAAATCAGTTCCAGAAGATACAAGATCCCCGTTTCCATGGGGTTGGTTGTTTATCTCATTTATGAGCACCAGAAATAAATTTTTCATCCGTGCCAAGTTCCAGTAGACCGCACACCACAAACAGATGGCATTTAATTGACTTCCCATCAATTGCAATTGAGGATTTATAGAGACGGTGCCACAGACACCACTTCCTAAAAAGTGACAATTTGGAGAAAGCAAGATGTCATAGTCCCACTGTACGTCGCACTGGTCAGGCTGCCCTTGAAGCACTGTGCGCAGTTCTGGAGGCCTCCCTTCAAAAAGGATGTGGACGGAACGGGTGCCGTTCAGAGCAATGAGGATGATCAGGGCCTGGAGACCAAACCCTGCGAGGAAAGGCTGAGAGACTTAGGGCCCTTCCGCACATGCAGAATAATGCACTTTCAATCCACTTTCAGTGCAGTTTGCACCTGGATTTGACTGCGCAAAATAGCAAAATCCACTTGCAAACAATTGTGAAAGCGCACTGAAAGTGGACTCACTGAAATGGCATTATTCAGAACCTGGAACAACTGTTTTTATCTAGTGGTACTTTGGTCCATATTATCTCTGCATTGGGAGGGGTGGTATAAAAACCTAGTAAAATAAATAAATAATATTTTGACAGGCCAGTCAGATTGGATTTCTTCGATGGTGGTGGAGGTGGTGGAAAGTGCCATCAAAGTGCAGCTGACTTAAGCCATGAAGTTTTCAAAGCAAGAGAGGAACAGAGGTGGTTTGCCATTGCCCTCCTCTGCAGAACAACCCTGGACTTCCTTGATGGTCTCCAACTAAATATTAACCAGCGGAGAGCTAGCCTACACCCCGGACTCTTTCAGAATAGTGGGTTGGATCCAGCCATATTTTTCCACTGATGAAAAATGGATGATGCTGTCTCTTTTGAGCACCAAAAAGGATAAGCTGGGGGTTATGGGGCTCATATAGACCCACCTCCTGCCACAGGAGGTGGTGATGGCCACTAACCTGGATAGCTTTAAAAGGGGCTTGGACAGATTTATGGAGGAGAAGTCTCTCTATGGCTACCAGTCTTGATCCTCCTTGATCTCAGATTGCAAATGCCTTAGCAGACCAGGTGCTTGGGAGCAGCAGCCACAGAAGGCCCTTGCTTTCACATCCTGCATGTGAGCTCCCAAAGGCATCTGGTGGGCCACTGAGAGTAGCAGAGTGCTGGACTAGATGGACTCTGATCTGACCCAGCAGGCTCTTTCTTATGTTCTTATGTTCTTATAGACAACAGCCCTGTGAAGTAGGGACTATGGGCAAGCCGTTGGCCAAGACTGAGTAAGAAAGCTTACTGGATTCCACCCAATGTATGACAAAGTCACTAATTCCAATTCAGCATTCACCAAATGAACTGCATGCGTTTATTTTCAACAAATAGGCTCTTTTTCAATCATAACCAGTTTCTAAGCTGCTCAAAGCAATGGTTACAAGGAACAAGTCACCCTCTTGTGTTTTTAAAGCCATTTCTGTATTTGTATTGGTGTTTTTATACTATTTGGGATTTAACTGCTGTTTTAATTGGGGTTTTATGCTTCTGTATTGCCGCCCAGAGCCCTTCGGGGACGGGCAGGGTAAAAATTCAATATATAAATAACTAAATAAACGACAAACCCAGCAATTCATTTGACACTGCAATCAGCCATTACAAAACCCGCTAAAATCACAGCCTCAATACACTCTTACAGCACTATTCAAAATTAGCACAAAAGCAGGCCTTTATGTCCTTCAGGCCTTCAGATCCTCTGAAGATGCCAGCCACAGATGCAGGCAAAACGTCAGGAGAGAATGCTGCTAGAACACGGCCATACAGCCCGGAAACCACACAGCACCCCAGTGATTCCGGCCGTGAAAGCCTTCGACAATACAGGCCTTTATACTTGGCTGAGAATCTTCCCCAATGTCAAAACGCCCTTCTGGTCCCCAAAATCTGAACAGATGCCCCAACCCAGCCAGAGCCCAGGCAGTGGCATAATTTCAATGCCTCCCGTCAGAAATCACACAAAAACAGGCCAAACTCCGTGAATAAGAAGAATGGTGTTAGGTTGTGTTAGCGCAAGAGACATTGGCCAGGTACTAAAGCTCGGAAGGATGAAATCATATTGGGAATGTATTCGAATACTCCATCATTTTGCCGTCGGAGTCCCACATAACCAAGCTGTATCTTTTCAGCCTTGGATCGCTGCCACCGCAAGAATTCCAATCCAAACCACCTGGCTATAAAGTGCAAATGCAAAACTCTTGAAATTCAAATATTTAATCTTTGTCTCCTAATAAATTTCAAGGCAGCTCTTCAGGAATGTGAAGTCTTCATCATTGTGTCTCTTTTTATTAATGTGAAGCCCTGGAGGTAACATTAATGCAAAGGACTCTGTTTTATAAGTCTTAAAAGCAGTGTCGTAAGGGATTGGTTCTGAATTCGCTATTTTTCCCCCCCTCCTCCAGCTTTTCTTACCATGTTATCTGAAGACACATGTTTTCACCTAACTGGGTAAAAAATAAGGTCAGCCAGAGGCTATCCTAATAGGGTTATCATGTTCTCTACAGAGAGACTAGAGGCAATTTTTCTTCTTCCTTGTAGGCAGAAGGAAGCCCTCCACTGGCCAAGAGGCTCGGCAAAAACAACCAGTCTTTTAATGTGGGAATCATTCCATGCAATCAGAGAAACTTCAGGTGGAATTATCATTGGTTCAACCATCACCACCAGTACCCCTGAAAAAAGATTAAGGGTCAAAGAAGATCAAGGGTGGTGCCTTAAAACACAGGTGCCAAACTCGCGCCCCTCCAGATGGTATGGACTGCAGTTCCCATCATCCCCTGCCAGCTTGATGCTGGCAGGGGATGATGGGAACTGTAGTCCATAACATCTGGAGGGTCACGAGTTTGACACCTATGCCTTAAAGGGTGGTGGAGTCTCCTTCTTTGACTGGATGGCCATCTGTGGGGAGTGCTTTGATTGTGTCTTTCTGTATGGCAGAGGGTTGGTCTACCTCTCTTTCAACTTGATCAAGTCCTTGGAATCATAGAGCTGGACGTAACCACAAGGACCATCCAGAGTCTAGGGGTCTGCAACCTGCAGCTCTCCAGATGTTCATGGACTACAATTCTCACCAGCCCCTGCCAGCATGGTCAAGTGGCTGGGCTGATGAGAATTGTAGTCCATGAACATCCGGAGAGCAGCAGGTTGCAGACCCCTAGACTCTGGATGGTCCTTGTGGTTACGTCCAGCTCTACGATTCCAAGGACTTGATCAAGAAAGAGATGTAGCGCTGACTTCCAGAGGAATTCTCAGCTCAGTTCTTAGGTGATGTGGGAGATGAAGGGGCGCTTCTCTTGGAACACGGCTGGAACATTCCCCCACGGGTGTGAAAAATATGAACGGAGGTATTGTCCTTTGGGCAGATGGAACTCTGCCACCTGGGAGGTTACATTTATTCAGCTTAAAAGCTGCAAATGGAATTCCTGGGTTATTTTCTATTGGACGAAAGGAAACGTTTGGTGTTGAATAGCCGATCGCTGTGCGTCAGCCTCAAGTGTGTCCCTTTGTTCTTCTCCGATGTTCTTTTAATTGCTCTACTTGAAGCTGCAGCAGCGGATACTAAGCAGGGCAGCCCCAAGTAGAAGAACCGCTTTTTTTTTTGGCTGGTTACCTCTTTCCTTGCTGTGCTGATGGGCTTGAAATCTCAACGTCATCAGTGGCTGCTCACCAGCTAGTGATCCCGGAATATGCTTAGCCAAAATATCTGCTGGACTGCCCCAACTGAGAATTCTGGCCTCCAACCTTCGTTATTTCAGTTTGTTATTATTTATTTTATTAGAGTTATGTGTTGCCCTTATGAACTTAGGGTGGTTTCCAATAGTTTTAAAAGGAATACAATATAATGCACTCCCAGTATACAATACGTTAAAACCTAATCTAAAACGAAGGGGACAGAATTTCAGTCATTGCAAGGAGGGGACATAGGGTGCCAGAAGAGTGAAAGACCTGAATGATGGTCAGCCATTGCTACCTCACCTGTATGCCTGGTCAATATCCTTCAAGAAGGATATTGACAAGCTGGAACAGGTCCAGAGGAGGATAACAAAAATGGTAAAAGGTCTGGAGTTCATGCCCTACAAAGAGAGGCTTAGGGAACTGGGGATGGTGAGTCTGGAAAAGCATACATTAAGGGGGAACATGATACCCTGTTTCCCCGAATATAAGACATCCCCGAAAAATAAGACATAGTAGAGGTTTTGCTGAAGTGCAAAATATAAGGCATCCCCCGAAAGTAAGACATAGCAAAGTTTTTGTTGGGAAGCATGCCTGACGAACAGAACACAGAAAAATAAGCCATCCCCTGAAAATAAGACATAGCACATTTTTGGGAGCAAAAATTAATATAAGACACTGTCTTATATTCGGGGAAACACGGTAGCTATGTTTAACTATTTAAGGGATGTCATGTCGAAGAGGGGCCAAGCTTGTTTTCTGCTGCCTCAGGGACTAGGACACGGAGTAATAGATTCAAGGTGAAGGAAAAGAGATTCCACCTAAACATTAGAAAGAACTTCCTGACCATCAGGGCTGTTCGACAGTGGAATTCGCTGCCTCCGAGAGTTGTGGAGTCTCCTTCTTTGGAGGTTTTTAAACAGAGGCTGGATGAACATATGTCGGGAGTGCTTTGATTGAGTGTTCCTGCATTGCAGGGGGTTGGACTTGAAGGCCCTTGGGTTCTCTTCTGTGATTCTACGAAACAGCACAGTCTTACAGGCTATGTGGAACTGTACCAGATCCCGCAAGGGCTCTGGTTTCATAAGCGCCACACTGGTCTCATTAGAGCTACACTGGGGGCAGAGCTGAAGATGCCAGACATCTTTTGGACCAGGGAACTATTTGGCTGGAGCAAAAGGGGACAATGCCCCTAGCTGTCGAGTGATCAGTCACTAGCCCACTCTTAGACACAGGCCAAAGCCTGGAGCTGTTTCCTTGAAATAATATGATGTGAGAGAAGAGATGAAGACCAGGGTCTCCAGGCCCAAAACAAACCAGACTAACCACACAATCCTTTGCAAAGCGGCTCCTGTCTAAGTACATTCAAGTTAATTGAGTTAAATCGGAGTAACTCTGCAAAGGATTGTCCTGTAAGTGTTTATTAAAGCCACACTGGAGTTTGTCCAGGGCACCTCTGCAACCTGAATACAGTTCTTTGAAGAAATGCTCTATAAACTGAAAGTGCTCTATAATCCATTTCAGAGATTCTTCCTTACACAACACCTCGGAAACTTGTTAAAACATAACCATGCATCCTTGTAAACACAGCTGGAGGAGGTGAAATCTGATAAGTGCAGCGCATAGCGCAAAGATGCATGTTCTGCCAATATTCTTCCTACTTATGCTAGACGATGTCCTTATCCCAATTCTGTTCGCAGGATGTAGAACTTGCAAAAATGAACCATCAGTTTCATTTGGAATGGGGGAATGTACAGGAGCTTTGATAAGTATGTTAGACAGAGGTGTATGAGGGGGGGGAAAGGGTGGCTGGAGACAACTCCTTCTCCAGGCGCCCTTACCCCGAGTCCTGCTCCCTGGGCTCTCTGCATCCTGGCTTCTGCCCTCCCCAGAGTCTGGGCAGAGCAGAAACAGGCCTCTAGGGACATGCTTTTAAAAGCACGTCCCTGGAGGCCAGCTCCTGCTCTCCCCAGGACCTGGGTGCCGTGGCAGGGGGGGCATCCGGCACACACACCCCACGTGACCGAAAGGCGTGTGCCTGGGAACATGGGTGTCCCTATGTCCCTAAGCTGGTATGCCCCTGATATTAGAGACACCCAAATATGACGATATATTTTTATGCAAGTAAGCTGAAAAGGATTTTAAAATGCATGCTCTTCATGAAAGTTTACTGTTCTAGAATGAATAACCCAACAGGTCTGCTTCCTCCTCTTCTTCTTCTGCAGTTGCCCATGTTAAGCACCACTGCACATGTCCAGACTTGGTGAGATATTGGAATGCTTAGGAGCAGCAGTGGAAAGGAGTCTGTAAGTCCCTTTGAGAAAGCGAGAGAAAGGTGAGGTATAAATCTAACTCTTCTCTTCTTCTTCTTCTTAGAAAGGGAACGCCAAGAGTGGGGTGCATTTGACAGATCGCTCGCTAAGGGTAAATGATACACTTTTTTGAAAAAGAAAAAACCAAGACACTATTAAACACTTTAAAATAAGATGTGGGGGAAATACAGGGTGCAACAATGCAAAAATAAATTGTTTCAAAGGGTAGCCACGTAGGTCTGCAGTAAAACAGTTAGATTCAACTCCAGTAGCAGATTTGGGACTGATAAGATGTTGGGGAGGTACAAACTTTCAAATCAAAACTTCTTTCATTGGGCTCCCTGAAATCTTGTTGGCCTCTGAGGTGCTACTGGACTTGGTTGGAAATTGATTGAGTGAGTTATTGACTGGAATCAATTCCAGTTATTGACTGGAATCAATAGATTGGAATCCATTTCTCTAGTGCTCTATGTCAGAGCGAGGGGGAACTGAGCCCAAGGCACATGTGTGCCCTGCACCCCTGCCACACCTTCGCCTGCCCCCATCATGACCCCCGCACCGGCATACACTTGGTGCATCATGTCCCCCTTCCCCTTGGTGCTACGCCACTGCTCTACGTGTTATTATTAGAGTGGTCTGTCTAATTCGTATTTGAAGCATAGTATGATATAAGATCAATCAACTGAAGAGTCAGAGGTCTCCCTCACTCTAAGTTGATTTTCTAGATATGCTATCCATTCAGATATTCTGACTTTGGATACTAGCAAAAGAAACAAAAAACGCTAACCAATCACAGTTCAGGTTTAAATAGCAAATTGTAGCTCATGTTTAAAATAAAAACGAATCATTTTCCAAGTTACAGATAAAATATCCATCATCTGAAATTATTATCGCCACAAATGATATCATCCCATCATATAATTAAATTACGGAATTGATTTCCAGAATTTTACATGTAGCCCAAAAGTCTAAAATTAAGTGAAATCCTTTTATGGTATCCATTTATGGTATGTACTTATGGATATCCATTCAAGATAGCCATTTATAGATTTTTTTAAAAGAAAAAAGCAGTAAACAATTTTTAAAAATCAGGACCGTTCACACAAGTCACTCCTTTTTCTGACAAACACAATTGGAAACGGATTAATCCAAGCACCTGGTTTAGAGAAAGACACAGCTAAAGAGTTGGAAGAAGATGACTATTGAGAGCTAGTTAGGAGATTACATATTTGCAGGTGGCAAATCGGCACAGACAGGTAAATCAGTAACATGGACCGAAGCTTTTGTGAACAAAGTTCTCCTTCATGAAGAGATGGGAAAACATTAACACAAACATTGATATCTTAACTGACCTCCCAGGAGTCCTATTTTCTCCAAGGTGGCATTTCTAGTCCCCATTCTCATGCTTGAGAGCCAGCGTGGTGTGGTGGTTAAGAGCAGGTGGATTCTAATCTACAGAACTCCTCCAGGCTTATCTGGTGAACCAGATGTGTTCCCACACTCCTACATTCCTGCTGGGTGACCTTGGGCTAGTCACAGTTCTTCAGAACTCTCTCAGCCCCACCCACCTCACCAGGTGTGTGTTGTGGGGAGAGGAAGGGAAAGGAGCTTGTAAAGCACCATATTGGGGAGCCCGTTTTAGAGTGTAGCGCTACACTGCAGAGTTGTCGCGTAGTTTAAGTTCACTCGACTGATATTAAAATTAAACAGAGGGAATGAAGGAATTCAGCCTGGATAAAAAAAAAACCACTATTTGTAGAAGGATGAGGGAGGGAGGTGTTTTCACGAACAGGCACATCTGGAATTCATTCCCTACCTTGCTGTGGAGGCAATATCCAAGCACAATTGATTGATAAGCTACCATCAATTCAGCAATGCTACAGGGGTCAGAAACAAATCTCAGGAATTTCACTGCTCGTGGAATGAAAGCTGAGAACAACCAGGTGAACGGCAGCCCAGTGCAAAGCGTTCTTGGAATAGCAGTCGTCATCCCCCGGCCGAAACCCTCCGTGGCTTGACCGGTGCCATCAACAGCAGTGATACCCTGTCAGACCTCATTGAGGCCCGGGTGCAACAAAGTATACAAATATTTTATGGTTGCGAGCCTAGGCTGAGGTTTGGGCAAGGGCGGAGTGCTCACGGGGACATGTGGGGGTCGCGTGTCCCCGGGCGCACGCCAGCTGGTCATGTGGGGGCAGAGAGGTAGAAAAGGGAAAATGAATGGATGTGAGAATATCACCTTGAAGAATTATCCCTAATATGATTGATGAAGTAAGAGAGTGATCTGAAGAAGAATTTTTCGAAAAAGGCTATAATAGCGCAATCCATTCATTCTCACTATCCGGATCAGGTACAGACCGGTTCCATTACCAATCCAAACGTAAACTGACTCAGAATAACAATATATGGACTTGATATATTTGAAATGCAGCACACTGGAGTTAATGCGCCATCTTAGAGAACAGTAAGTTGCGTCCCTTTGGAAGTTACGGAGACGGAGGTCCGTGGTAACCAACACAAGAGGACTTGATTGAGACAAATCAGAGACACGACCAGTGAATGCTGCTATCTGGGTTATTGTAAGCTGTATCGTTATATGACGAATGTTTCACAGTTTGTTCTGCACTAAATTTCACTGTTTATGCACTTTATGAATGTTTGTTATGCACAATATAAAAGCGGTTGATGCAACGCATGTCCGTTGAGTGAGGAATATTAACGTTGCATTAGACTAGTGATTGATACGGCAGAGAATCGCCCCCACACACCTCCCCTCGAGCCCGCCCCTCCAGGCTGCTCCAGCCGGCAGATCCTCTGCCGGCCAAAGGAACAGCCTGGTTGGGCCGCTGCCGGGCACCCCTCAACCCCGCCCCGCCAAGCTATTCCTTTGGCCAGCGGAGGTTCTGCCGGCCAAAGGAGCGGCCTGGTGGGACGGGGCAAGGGGTGCCCAGTGGCTGCCCAGCCAGGCTAAGGTAAGTGGAGCATGGGGACGCGGCTGGAGCAGGTGTCACCCTGGGCACCATTTCCGCCCCCGCCCCCCCCTCCAGCCAGGAGACCAAAACTAGGGTTGAACGAGTCAGTTGGGGAAGATCATTTCCAGCAGGAGACAGCTGCGATTGATAGAAACTGGATCGAGGCACACTGCCCTGAGCATTGGATTGTGCTCAGATTGTAAACCACACACTGGAATATTCAGTCTTCCAGTCCCGGTCTTGCTGTTGGTGAGTTTCAGAACAATTTCGGAAAAACGAATGGCTCTAAAACAGAGGCTGTGGAGGATCCATGCTTTGCAAATGTGAACAAGGCATATTGGCAACTTGCTAATTCAACCATCTGCCTTGATAATACATTTATTTATAATTTAATTTACACGCCACTCTTCCCCTGATGAGTTCAGGGCAGCTTACTACAGGCTCATACAACATTTCTAGCTCATGAAACACGATTAAATTTCACAGACCAGGGATCACCAACGGGTTGCTCTCCTTGCAGCCAAGTGCTCTCCAGGGGGTGTATTTGGAGAGGTTGTTCTGCAAATATGAGGGGTCCCAGATCTGTTCTGTTCCCCAAGTGAACTAATATCAGGTGGTTCTGGTGGGCTTTCTGGGCTGTGTGGCCGTGGTCTGGTGGATCTTGTTCTTAACGTTTCGCCTGCATCTGTGGCTGGCATCTTCAGAGGTGTCTCACAGAGGGAAGTCTGTTACACACTGTGTAACACCAGCTGAATCCGGCCATGAAAGCCTTCAGTAATATCAGGTGCCTTGCACTTGAGCAGAACGGCAATGTAAGACCCACAGACAAATGAGCAACAGTTCAAAGAAACGGTTTCATAGTATTGAAAGTTTAGGACTCTGACTCCTCCCATGAAGTCTAACTGATAAAGAATTGTCTTGAATAGCCAAATTAAAAGACTGGCTCACACGTGCAAGCAAATCGCTAGATCACTCAAACACTAGGGGACTCTAATTGTCTCCAATGAAAATTAATATGTTTGAGCCAACAACAACCTCTACAGTGGAGGATTATGGGCCGTGCTTCATTTTTACATGCAAGTTCTCACTGTATGCATGTGTATGTGAACCATTCCTAAGCCGAGTCAGCTTCAGCAGCACCGTGGGTCTCCAGGCAGTCGGCATTCTACTTTCCCCCAATTTTTTCTCCATTACTGCTCGGATGCCCAGAAACTTGATAGATCCTTCCTGAATTCTGGTGGTTCCAAGTTGGCGGCATCAACATTCTCCCTCGCTAGATCTGCTGCAGCCAGACGGCTTTGGGGTCAGCCAGGATTCAGCCAACCAGCTGTTTGTCATTGACCTGGGAACCACCCAGGCCTTCCGTGGCAGCTGAGGGTAACAGCATGACTCGTCTGAAGAGTACCTAGGAAGTGACCGGGCTCAAGAGCGTCAGCCTCACAGATCCCTTCAAGCAAGTCCTTTTAAACATAGTCAGTTCAAACAATAGAGATTCCAAAGCAAAAAGCAACAACCTGTAAGCATAGAACAGCTTAAACTCGAGTGCATTAAACTCCATATGTTTTCGGCTCTGGTCTCTGCCTGGCGGAATGCTTTCTCCGGAGAGACTTTTACGCAATTCTGCACGGCCTATAAGATGGGGCTGTTCCAGCAGGCATACGGTTAAGGCAGCTACATTGATAAATCAATTGCCCTTCTCCCCCCCCCACCACCACCACACTATTACTCTCCCCTCCCTTTTTCTCTCCTCCTCTCGTCCCTTCCCCTCCATTTCCCTCCCCCTCCTACTTTCCCCTCCTCCCCTTCAGTTTATTTCTCTTGATCCCTCTGTTGGGATCCCATGCCAACTGCATAATAACGAAATTATAATAGCAGAAGGGGTCCAAGAATTAAACTCAATCTGCGGGCTTACGTGAGTTCCCTTGCCAGCATATTTTTTAAAATTGAATGATGAGTTAATGTAATTTCAGTATTTATAATGTTTTATGTATTGTAAGTATTTATAATGATTTTTGGTATGATTTTACAGTACTATGGAAACCTCCCTGAGCCTTAGGGAAGGGCAGTGAACACATCCAATAATAACTACAATACTTCAGGCAACCATGCAACACCACTGACCAATCCAAGAAGGAACAATGAACAAAGGCAGGGCGCTCCAACCGATGGCTCTGCAGATGTTCATGGATCTCCAGATGTTCGTGGACCGGGATTCCTATCAGACCCTGCCAGTATAGCCAGTTGGCAGTGCTGATGGGAACTGTAGCCCATGAACAACTGGAGGGCCACAGGTTGGAGACCCCTGAACAAAGGGACGGGAGCATCCTGATTGACTTTCTTTTCATGGATCTGAACATTCTTGTAACAAAAGCGGTTTTGCCTCACCTGGCAGGAACTGCAGCTCTAAACATTCCTGGTCTGACAGGGCCATGCCACATGAAAGTGTATCCCCCATCACACCACAGGATGCTGTGCTATAGAGAGCGTCCTAACCTACTGCATCTGTGTCTGGTTCTCCAGTTGCACAGTGGCGGATAGGAAGGCGCTCCAAAGGGTGATCACTACTGCACAGAGGATTATCGGCTGCCCTCTCCCCTCCTTGGAAGAAATCTATAATGCCCGAAGTCTAAATAAAGCCCAAAATATTCTAAGGGACCCGTCTCATCCAGCACACTCTCTTTTTGAACTGCTACCATCTGGCAGACGATACAGGGCCCTCAGAACTAGGACAAAGAGGCTTAGAGACAGCTTCTACTCTAGAGCTGTGGCTATGCTAAACTCCGCTGCTTCATATTGATGTATTTGGGGCTATGTAGGGATGGGTGGAGGATGATGATGTATGAGTCTGAAATTGCATGAGTCTGAAATTGTATGAGTCTGAAATTGTGTGCATCGAGGAATGCTGCTGTAAATTTCGTTGTGCGTGCACAATGACAATAAAATGCTTATGCTTATGCTTATGGAGGTCATTAATTTGGCGGATTGCCAAAGAAGCTACTCAACAGCACACAACGTACACACACCATAATAATAGAAGAAGAAGAAGAAGAAGAAGAAGAAGAAGAAGAAGAAGAAGAAGGAGAGAAAGGAAGAAGAGAGAAAGAAAAAGAAAGAAAGAGAAGAGAAGAAGAAGGAAAAAAGAAGAAGAAGAAGAAGAAGAAGGAAGAAGAAGAAGAAGAAGAAGAAGAAGAAGAAGAAGGGAGGAGGAGGAGGAGGAGGAGGAGGGAGGGAGGGAGGGAGTTTGGATTATATCCCCCTTTCTCTCCTGCAGGAGACTCAAAGGGGCTGACAATCTCCTTGCCCTTCCCCCCTCACAACAAACACCCTGTGAGGTAGGTGGGGCTGAGAGAGCTCCGAGAAGCTGTGACTAGCCCAAGGTCACCCAGCTGGCATGTGTGGGAGTGTACAGGCTAATCTGAATTCCCCAGATAAGCCTCCACAGCTCAGGTGGCAGAGCTGGGAATCAAACCCGGTTCCTCCAGATTAGATACACGAGCTCTTAACCTCTTACGCCACTGCTGCTCTCATAAGAATATGTAAGAAGAACCCTCCAGGACTGGACCAGTGATCTATCTAGGCCTACATCCTGTTTCACCCAGAGCCTCCAGTTGCCAGAGAGGCCCAACACAACATAGAAGGCCAGGCAGCTCACATTCAGCTATCTACTGTCCCCTTTAAAGCATCTATTTTAACAGCCGTCACTATGTCCACTGAAAGGGAAAGCTACATTTTTGATTATTCATTCAGTAAAGAAGTTTATAAAGAACTGAGATGTTGTCTTGTCCAGGAAAGACCCTGTCGGTCACTGAAAAACCAAAAGGAGAAACTGTAAAGGCTATCGGTATTGTTGAGGCATACAGTTCCATTGATCAGTGCCTACTTTGTCAAAAACAGAGTGATCACCTTAGAGGGGACAGCTTGACAGATACAGAGAGAAAGGGATACACACACACATATATACATATACATATATATGTGTGTGTGTGTGTATATACACACACATATGTGTATATGTAACCCCCATGCTCAGAATGGGTTGAGCCAGAAAGGGGTGGAAACTCAAAGTAGCAGAAGGCTGCAGAGCTCATGTAGTTTGGAGGAGACAAGGCTACCAGACTCAGACCTTGATTTCAATAAGCCCTTAACACCTTGTTAAGGGTTTTTTATGTTTGTAATGGGTGAGAGTTCTCCTGGAAACCTTCATCATGTTGAATCCTGTTCACCAAGCCCTTGGAGTCTTCAGGAGCCAACCCACTTGCAAAGAAGAATTGGAATTAGCAATATCAGAAGACTGTAACTAGAAGGACTTGAAATGCAACCTGAACAGGACCTTGAAGTGTGATGTTAAATGTTGATGTTTGATGTTATATGTTAAGAAAGTAAACCATTTTGTTTTTAACATTTGTTGTTGCAAACTCATTCCAAGTTCTGCCCCACAGAACCCACAAGCTGAGGTTACATATACATATACAAATATACATACATATGTTTACACACACATGCATACCCTACACACACACATACTACCCTGTTTCCCTGAATATAAGACATCCCCTGAAAATAAGATGTAGTAGAGGTTTTGCTGAAGTGCAAAATATAAGGCATCCCCCGAAAGTAAGACGTAGCAAAGTTTTTGTTTGGAAGCATGCCCGAAGAACAGAACACAGAAAAATAAGACATCCCCTGAAAATAAGACATAGCGCATCTTTGGGAGCAAAAATTAATATAAGACACTGTCTTATTTTCGGGGAAACATGGTATGTATATGTTTGACAGTGGAACAGACTGCCTCGGAGTGTGGTGGAGTCTCCTTCTTTGGAGGTGTTTAAACAGAGGGTGGATGGCCACCTGTCAGGAGTGCTTTGATTGTGTCTTCCAGCATGACAGCGGGTTGGACTGGATGGCTCCTGTGGCCCCTTCCAACTCTATGATTCCATGATTCTACAATGCAAAGTTAAAATAGAAGAGAAAGCACTAGGGGCCACTGAAGCAAATGACCAACCCAAGATCAAACCAGAGGCAATGCATCCAACTTAGTACAGCAAACTCAACCCTTTACACAAATACCAGAAGAGGGACAATTATGTCCTATAATCAGCTTGCCATTCCCAAAGTTTTATTAAATGAAATCACATCATTGTCCCCTTGGGGCATTAATCTGGTTTTCAGTGGCTCCACAGGACAAAACAAAGGGGTTGTAATCTGAGGCACGGATCAATACGAAACATGGCTGGATGCTCCGATACGGCACCAGGATCTTCCAGGCATAATGATGCTAGAACAGTGGTGATGAACCTTTGGCACTCCAGATGTCATGGACTACAACTCCCATCAGCCCCTGCCAGAATGGCAAATTGGCAGGGGCTGATGGGAATTGTAGTCCATAACATCTGGAGTGCCAAAGGTTCGCCACCACGGTGCTAGAATGATGTGTGGATGCTAGAATGATGCCTTTGCAGCTTTGCTCCTACTAGTAAGTGGTTGCCATTATTCCTGGGGGAAAGCAAACACTCCAGTGAGAACATTCCCGGCCTTCATGGTGTAGTGGTCGAGAGCAGGTGGATTCTGATCTGGAGAACCGGGTTTGATTCCCAGCTTCTCCATCTGAGTGGCAGAGGTTTTTCTGGTGAACCAGATGTGTTTCCGCACTCCTACATTCCTGCTGGGTGACCTGGGGTTAGTCACAGTTCTCTGTGAACTCTCTCAGCCCCATCTACCTCACAAGGTGTCTGTTGTGGGGAGAGGGAGGGAAAGGAGCTTGTAAGCCACCTTGAGTCGCCTTACAAAAGAGAAAGCTGGGATATAAATGCAAACTCTTCCTCCTCTTTCTTCTTCCATCTGACATTGAATGGCCTAACTGGCATTGAGAGGAACCTCACCTCTGAGGACAAAGTGTTCCCATGTCCAAATGGCACAGAGAGGTGCTGCACACCTGCGAGCGGGCACACCCAGGCCTCTTTCTCTTGGTCACGGGAACGTTGCCAGTTCCGCAAAGAGCTGCACACCAGGAGACTCCCTTTGCCTGAGACCCTGGCTCTCCTTTCTTCCATGGCAGAGAAGGAGGCAGGAGGGGCTGCGCTCGGGGGGAATGCTGCCTCTTTGAACACGTATCGCTTGCCCCCTCTCTCTCTGCACAACACCCTCTGGTAAAGGGATTGCACGGGTCATAAAAAGCAGGCGCGTATTCTATACTCCCAAACAGAGCTGCCACCTGGGCACTTACTGAACCGTTTTATAAGCTTTTTGGAGCTGCTTTCCCCACCAGTTGCTTTTACAGCTCTGCCGTTCCCCACCGCGCCTCTTCTCCCGTGCCATAACTCCAGCTGTGCGACGTTTCTTATCTCGAGCCCAGGCTGCGGGATGGCGGGAAACGTGAAACCTCAGCCGCCTTTTACCCATCTGGACTGAAGTTACCAGGTAAGCACTTGACGCGCACATGGTCCGGGCCTGCGGAAGACATTCAGCTTCGACCCATCTCCCTCCCCATTAAAGTCTATGGGCCAGAAACTAGCATCTGGCGTGGGTCTCCGGACAGCTGACGGATCTGGTTATAAGCACATTCCACGGCACGCTGGCTTCACCTGGGACGCAAAACCTTCTAAATTCACCAAGGCAAAAAAAAAGGGGGGGAGGGGGGAGGAAATAGAAAGAAAAATCACAACACGGTCAAAAGATAACAGCAATTACGGAAAATCTGTGGGGAGGGCTCAGCCTGCATTGCTCTCAAAATAACATTGCCAAGGCCAAATTCCTTTTAACAAAAATCTTTATTGGGAAAATTTAAGAAAATACATGAGTAATTATTATTATTATTATTTATTAAACTTGCTATACCGCCCTATCCCCGAAGGGCTCAGGGCGGTGAACAACACAAAATCATACAAAAACATAAAAATCTTAAAACAGGTACATTCTAAAATAGGGCCCACGAGACCCATATACCACCCTCTTCCACAAAATGAGGAGGGGTCCCAGTGATGTTAGGGGACCCTATTAGCAAGGGGGGAGGGGGGGCATTATCGGCGGCTGGGCTCTCCAAAGGCCCGGTGGAATAATTCGATTTTACAGGCCCTGCAGAACTCTCCAAGGTCCCGCAGGGCCCGAATAGCTGATGGTAATGTATTCCACCAGGCCGGTGCCAGGGCTGTAAAGGCCCTGTCTCGTGTGGGGGCCAGCTGCGTCATCGAGGGGCCAGGGATCTCCAGTAGATTCCCCTCTGCTGATCACAGAGGACGAGCCGGGACATATGAGGTAATGCGGTACACATTGATAAACATTAATATGAAGTACATACATGGGAAAAAAGAATCTTATTCAGAAAGGGTTAAAGAACGTATAAGAACATAAGAAAGAGACTGCTGGATCAGACCAAAGTCCCTCTAGTCCAGCACTCTGCTACTCGCAGTGGCCCACCAGGTGCCTTTGGGAGCTCACGTGCAGGATGTGAAAGCAATGGCTTTCTGCTGCTGCTGCTCCTGAGCACCTGGTCTGCTAAGGCATTTGCAATCTCAGATCAAGAGGATCAAGATTGGTAGCCATAGATCGACTTCTCCTCCATAAATCTGTCCAAGCTCTTTTTAAAGCTATCCAGGTTAGTGACCATCACCACCTCCTGTGGCAGCATATTCCAAACACCAATCATGCGTTGCATGAACAAATGTTTCCTTTTATTAATCCTAATTCTTCCCCCGAGCATTTTCAATGTATGTCCCCTGGTTCTAGTATTGTGAGAAAGAGAGAACAATTTCTCTCTGTCAACATTTTTGACCCCATGCATAATTTTATAGACTTCAATTATATCCCCCTCAGACATCTCCTCTCCAAACTAAAGAGTCCCAAACGCTGCAGCCTCTCCTCATGGGGAAGGTGCTCCAATCCCTCAATCATCCTCATTGCCCTTCTCTGCACTTTTTCTATCTCGTCGATATCCTTTTTGAGACGTGGCGACCAGAACTGAACACACAGCCTAGTACTATACCTGTTAAAATGTATTATCGCACTGTGCTTAACTCTTAACAATTGAAAACTGTTTATAAAAATCCGAACAGAAAATATACATCAATATCTAAAAACATGTAAAATATCACAATGTCACGAAAATATACCACAAATATATTTGATATGTGTTAGACCACAGATGGTTGATTTCATTTCAGTCCACGGCAGTTTTGCCAAGCGGTGTTCTTATGACAAATTTCCTGGTGAATATGAAATACAGGATCCACAATATAAATCCTAGATATCTATGGCAACACCGGCCCCTTCCACACATGCAGAATAATGCACTTTCAATCCACTTTCAATGCATTTTGAAGCTGGATTTTATTGTGTGGAATAGCAAAATCCACTTTCAAATAATTGTGAAAGTGGATTGAATGTGCATTATTCTGCGTGTGCGGAAGGGGCCACCTTTAGTTTTTGGACCAATATAAAACATACTGAACTGTAAATATGATTGTTGCGTATGCATATTAGTTCTGTGAATGTGTGGGGTATTTACTGACCTCTGAAGAAGACCCACGGGATCAAATCACGTCAGGTCTTTTTGGGGATAGATTCTGGGATATTATGTGTATGATCCTAATAACTGAGGTCTCGTGATTACTTGTGGCATATATTGTGGTTCTGTGACACTGCACATGTTTTTAGATATTGATGTTTATTTTCTACTGAGATTTTTATGCATAGTTTTCTATTGTTAAGAGTTAAGCACAGTGCAATAAGATATTTTAACAGACATAGTACTTCTCAACATCTTTGGCTACTGTCCTGTCTCTTATATAAAAGCGCACACCAGTGAATTATAGCACAGTCTTATTTCACTTTATAAAAATGCCCTCCTGTACATAGCTTGCAGAAGTTTGGGAGCCAAGCAGACCTCCAGAAATTGGGAGCCACAGAGAACAGAATTGAACCAGCAGCTTCCAATTTTGCACATTTGCAGGGGGGTGCCATTTATCCAAGGAGACCGAGGCAGCTCCCCTCCATGTTCACACAACAACTCTGCAAGGCAGGCTAGCCAGAGTGGGGGAAAAGTGATTTGTCTAAGATCCCCCAGGGAATGAAAGGATTTGAACCAGATCTTCCCAGTCCTAGTCCAGCACGCCGGCCACTTAGGCTACCCTGGCTTCTGAGGCACATGCGATGCAGGCCTTGTGAACAACAGGAGAGACTGTAGGCATAATTTTGGAAGCAGCCCCTGTAGCCCTAAGGGCCTCTCTTGAACTGAGATGTTTAGATTGGTGAAGAGAAGGTTAAGAGGTGACATGATAACCATGTTTAGATATCCGAAGGGATGTCATGTTGGTAAGGGAGCAAGCTTGTTTTCTTCTGCTCCAGAGACTAGGACCAGGAATAATGGGTTCAAGGCAGAGGTGGGATCCAGCAGGTTCTCACAGGTTCCCGAGAGTAGGTTACTAATGATTTGTGGTGCCGAGAGGGGGTTCCTAATTGGTGATTTTGCCCCGTGATTTTTGACTTAGTTATGCCCCTCCTCTCAGCAGTAGCACGCAGAACTTGAAGCAGTCAAGCAAGAGGTGCACCGGCGTGTGTGGCAGCCTGCGCCTGGGTGCATTCGTTTCTCGCCCAAGGACCGGAGCAGCGGCTGCGTCCTTGCCACAGCCCCGCCCAGGAATGCCTCGCCCCTGGAATGCCCGGCCACGCCCCCGTCGTGCCCTGCCCCGCCCTATTGGCGCTACGCCACAGTTTGAATCCCATCCCCATGGGAACCTGTTACTAAAATTTTTGGATCTCACCACTGGTTCAAGGTGAAGGAAAGGAGATTCCACCTAAACATCAGGAAAAAATTCCTGACAGTCAGGGCTGTTTGACAGTGAAATGCACTACCTTGGAGTGTGGTGGAGTCTCTTCCTTTGGAGGTTTTTAAAGAGAGGCTCAATGGCCATTTGTCAGGAGTGCTTTGATTGTGTGTTCCTGTATTGCAGGGGTTTGGACTTGATGGCCCTTGGGGTCTCTCCCAACTCTGAGCTTTGGACACCTGCACCACTCACACACATACAGGGGATGACTCCAGAGGAAATGACTGAGCCCTGGATGCCGGCACGGAAACCACTGTATCAGATAGGCTACTGTTAACGCTTCCGAGCTGTTTGTTTGCGGCAGAGGTGTGATACGGCAATCCCTTCCCAGCAGCATCCTGTGTCACATTTTAGGGCCTGTTTATTTTGACTCCCATGCTGTTCCTGTATTCCTAACCCTAAAATACCCCTGCCAACCACAGACACACACACACATGCACACACAAATGCTCCTTGTCAGGTTAAAAAAATACACAGCGGACAAATTTAGTTACAAACAAACCGAGCCGAAGGAAACCGAGCAATAAAAGGGCAATAAAAGGCCGCACTTGTTTCGGAGAGCTGGGCAGGTTTCTCTGGTTACAAATTGCCCACTGCGGTAACAAGAAGGGCACTGACTTTTCCGAAAAGGAGGAGGGAAAGGAGGCCCAACGGAAGAAGCCTTTGACACCTGTTCGATTCCCCCAGGAAGGCTATTTCCCCCCAAGTGTTCAAAGTCCAGAAGGGCAACAGGACGATAAATCAGCTGGCTGGTATTGGTCAGTAGACCACAGACATAACAAATTGACACAGCTGGGTGCGATCATAAGAGGAAGGGAAAACCTGTACTGGAGGTGGTAAAAATACACAAGAATCAGCTGAGATCGGTATTGCAGCGAAGTGAAAGATGGCATCATGGTGGTCGGACAGAGCCTCCAGAAAGGATTGGCTGAGTCCCTCCTATCCCAGAAAGGGACAGAGGAAAATTCTTTGGCTCTATTGGCTCTGACCTGATGGGTCTCTGGTTGTCATTGGCTGAGCAGCTCAGATCTTAGAAAGATCCAGGATGGGCAGAGGTGATGCAATCCAAAGGGTTAGGAAAATAGAGGCCTTTCATTCATACACTGCTTACCTCACAGCTGTTTAGCTTCGCAGTGAGGTTTTCCTGTGGTTTTATTGTTGTTGTTTGCATATTCTCCTCCTGGGAAGCATCCCTAGCAAAACCAAGCCAAGCCGCCATTTTGCCCACCCAGCACTTCCTTGTTTTTGTGCAGCCACCATTTGGGGAGGTTACCTGCCACCCACCCACCTACCTACACCCACCCTTTCCCCCATATTGTCATCCTGACTTGAAACACCCTCTGCTATTGACCTTGCTGAGGACACCCACCATCAGGACATGCCCAGTCTTCCAACAGGTCAAAAAGCCCTCTGGAGCCATTTTGGGTTGAGAAAACCACAGGAGTGATTAAATCCTGTCTCCATCTTTTGCTGCCGTCTCAATGTGAATTGGGCCCACAAGCACCGGGGAACGGAGTGCCCGCTGGGGACTCTCAAAGCACATCTGACAGGCAGCTCTTGTGGAGGAGCGAGAGACAATGTGAGGCATTTTGTAATACACTGTTAAACCGCTTCAGAAGAGAAGGAAAACAGGAGGCCAGAACAGTAAAGAGAAGGGATGGAGATCACCAAGACCTCCTGAGACAAGTTTAAGCTCATTTGAAACAGCCGGCCAAATTTGGCCTTTTGGATCTCAAGTTTCTGCCTATGGGGTACCAAACAGCAGGGCTAATTCATTCATTCATTCATTCATTCATTCATTCATTCATTCATTCATTCATTCATTTATGCAGTAGACACCTTTGCTGGTGCTAATCCTGTCAAATTCAAAATGAAGTGATAATGCACATCTGTAAAAACACAAGAATCATAGAATCATAGAGTTGGAAGAGACCGCTAGGGCCATCAAGTCCAACCCCCTGCCATGTAGGAACACACAATCAAAGCACTCCTAACAGATGGTCATCCAACCTCTGCTTAAAAACCTCCAAAGAAGGAGACTCCACCACTCTCTGAGGCAGTGAGTTCCATTGTCGAACAGCCCTGATGGTCAGGAAGTTCTTCCTAATGTTTAGGTGGAATCTCTTTTCCTGCACCTTGAACCCATGACTCCGTGTCCTAGTCTCTGAGGCAGCAGAAAACAAACTTGCTCCCTCTATTTAGTTGAGGCATACTGGGGATCCACGAACACACATGAAGCTGCCGTCTACTGAACTAGACCCTTGGCCTTGGTCCAAGATTAGTATGGTCTACTCAGGCTGGCAGCTGCTCTCCAGGGTCTCAGACAGAGGTCTTTCACATCCCTTACTGCCTGGTCTTCTGAAAACTGAAGATACGGAGGACTGAACCTGGGGCCTTTTGCATGCCAAGCCGGTGCGCTACCGCTGAGCCACGGCTCCAATGGTGACCTTTAAAGTGACTGGTTCCTCAATGTATTGGTACTGTACAGTGTAATGGTTCCTTTGGGAAACTGTTGTCTAGCAAAGCACTTTGACCATTCCAAAGCTGTGTATATATATCTGTACGTATTGCAATTATATGATAAAAGCCTTCCTTGTGGAAAGAGCACCTTGTATTATTATTATAATACACATAACAATGCAGCACAAGTATTATTATTATTATTATTAGTATTATTATTATTATTATTATTATTATTATTATTATTATTATTATTATTATTATTTAGATTTATAGGCCGCCTCACCCCCGAAGGGCTCGAGGCAGCTCACAATACAGCTGTTCCAATAACAGCACATAAAATACATAACTAACCCTAACCACATTAAAACAAATTTCCACAGCAGCAATTTCTTAAAATTTAAATAGCAAAGTTAAGAGCAAGCAAAATTAAAGACAGGCACCCGATCAAAAGGCTGGGAGGGGAGAGGCAGGGCCCAAGATGGAATCAAGGCCCTGCCAAGATGGAAAACTGGCAGCCTCAGTGGGGGGCGGTAGATCTGCGGCCAGCCTCACCAAAGGCCCGGTGGAACAGCTCAGTCTTACAGGCCCTACGGAACTCACCAAGGCTCCGGACAGCTGGAGGGAGAGCGTTCCACCTGGCAGGGGCCAGAGCTGTAAAGGCCCTGGCCCGGGTCGAGGCTAGCCGCATCGTATGAAGTGTTTCTTCTTCCTGAGAAGCGAGAGGCTGCAGCGTCTGCAGGTGGACCACAAGCTCAGCTTGTCTACTCTGGGTCGCTCTGCTTTATATCTGCTGACATAATCTCAAACCCCTACTGTTGACTTTACATATCATGACAGAGGGAATGGGGACGCATTATGCCAGGGCCCCTTCCACACATGCAGAATAATGCACTTTCAATCCACTTTCAGTGCATTTTGCAGCTGGATTTTACTGTGCGGAATAGCAAAACCCACTTGCAAACAACTGTGAAAGTGGATCAAAAGGGCATTATTCTGCACGTGCGGAAGGGGCCGAAGTGGGGGAATGGAGACTGCCTCCCCCCACCCCAGAAACGAAGCTGGCTGTCTTGGTGCTCCAAGACCTTCAGGGCCCTTCCACCTCCTCCTCCTCCCTTTGGCTTGAAAAGACCAGGTGTGGGGAGGGGCGAGCGACCTCACCCTTTGCCACTTCGACTGCCAGAGCACTCTGACCCTCGGAGCACACCCCTGCGTGAAATTAAGGCTCTCCACATCAAAAGAGTTAATTGAAACATTCAGCTGGAAAGCTTGCATCAAGGAGGCTTCATTTAGCACACCTGGATAATGAGCCTCCTCCAAGGCGGTGAAGTTTCTCAAAACAATCCCGTGCCAAAGAACAGCGTTCGAGAGAAATTATCCCACCCTTCCCCAGGCAGCCAATTCTAACGCATCAGTGCTCCTTGACAGAAACTCTGGTCCCACCCAGGCCACGGGGATGATACCGAAGGCTCAACAATATAGCCCATGTAGTCTGTCAAACTCAAAACAGCAGGGGAGGGGAAACACGCGCAACAAAAACCTGTCCAGGTTGGAATCTCTAATCTTCTCTGATGCGCATTCTGCCTTTTGGACTCATTAATATCACATTTGGGACCCTTCCGCACATGCAGAATAAAGCACTTTCAATCCACTTTCACAATTGTTTGCCAGTGGATTGTGCTATTTTGCACAGTAAAATCCAGCTGCATTGAAAGTGGATGGAAAGTGCATTATTCTGCGTGTGCGGAAGGGGCCTTGTATTCTGAATTTGTTACCCACTCGTAAGCTACCACTGGTAAGGCCGAACGTTGGTTATCTTGGATTCTCATCGCAAAGGTGAATGACTTTGGTAGATTCCTTGTATTCTGACATGGTATAGCCAACTTCAATTGAGCTCTTAAGTGAAGAAATAATATCTGAAGCTGCCTTCTATGGAGCCAACCCCTTGGTCTATCGAGGTGAATGCTGCCCACTGTGACTGCAGGGGTTGTCTAAGATCTCTACATGCCAAGCAGATGCTCTACCAATGATCCAATGAGCAAACATGTCTCCAAAGAGTCACTTCCCGTTCAAAAGCAGAGACAAATTCAAGCATTGTGCGAGTATTTTAGTAACTGACTTCTACTTTCTGTTCTCATTGAACATAGGAAAACAACAAGAAGAGTTTAGATTTGTACCCCACCTTTCTCTCCTGTAAGGAGACTCAAGGTGGCTTACAAGCTCCTTTCCCTTCCTCTCCCCGCAACAGACACCTTGAGAGGTAGGTGGGGCTGAGAGAGTTCCGAAGAACTGTAACTAGCCCAAGGTCACCCAGCAGCCATGTAGGAGAGCGGAAACTCACATCTGGTTCACCAGACAAGCCTCTGCCACTCAGGTGGAGGAGTAGGGAATCAAACCCGATTCTCCAGATTAGAATCCACCTGCTCTTAACCACTACACCACGCTGGCTCTCTGGGACAGCCAGAGTGAGAGCCCGGGCTGGCATCTCTACTCATAAAAGAAACGCCACACTTACCCAAAAGAAGGAAAATCACAGAAATAGGATTGAAAAGCTGGCTGAGGCTTGGCTGCCTCCCCGAGAAGACCCAGGTGGGAACAACGCACCTTGTTGTCAAAACAGCACTCCTCCCTGACAACAGTTTGGGAGAAGAAAGCAACAGTGGGTGTGGGAAGTCTTTCCCAAAGAAATCGGCCCCAGAGGTTTTGATCATTTGAAATGCTTCACAGGTGCAGGAGGGCAGGCAAACAGATGGTTGGATGGAGAGCAAGTTCAACACAAGAGGTGGATCCGCAAAAGCCATCCTCACAAAGGAGGATCAGGTAACAGGACGTGAGCATTTTTGTAATATCCATAATTTCCTAAATATGCAATGCAGAGGGTAGGAAGGGTCTGAAGTACATGAGAAGCAGGGGCATATGGGGACAAATGGAGTCAAATGTCCCCAGGCTGTGGCCGTTTAGTCACTTGGAGGGTCGGAAACCCCCCCCCCCACACACACACCTTTCCTTCTCCCCAGGGCCATACACTGACTTCAGGACCAGGTGCAAAAAATGTTGTTTGGTTGTGGTGGGGAAGGGCGGCTGCCCATGGGGAGGGGATGGTAAGGAAAACTCAGATTTTGCACCAGGCTTCATTTTCCCTAGATACTCCTCTAATGAAAAGTCAAACGAGGGAGAGGTGCAGTGGGATCCAGCAGGTTCTCACAGGTTCCCGAGAGTAGGTTACTAATTATTTGTGTGTGCCGAGAGGGGGTTACTAATTGGTGATTTTGCCACGTGATTTTTGCCTTAGTTACGCCCCTCCTCTCAGCAGTGTTAACATAGAACATGAAGCAATGATCTAGCAGGAGGTGCACACCCTGGCGATGCGTGGCAAGCCTGGCGCCCATGTATCGATGCCGCATTCGTTTCCCGCCCAAGGACCGGTGCAGCGGCTGCGTCTTTGCCACAGCCCCGCCCAGGAATGCCCCACCCCCGTCGTGCTCCGCCCAGCCCCATTGGTGCTACGCCATAGTTTGAATCCCACCACCATGGGAACCTGTTGCTAAAATTTTTGGATCCCACCACTGGGTGCAGTAGAGAAAGGCCTCACCACTATGCCACAGGAGCAACAGTGCAACCCTCTGCCAATACAAAGACGCACAATGCTAGCAAAGAAGATCATGTACAGGAATACAAATAGTCATACTGTCTCACACAGTATCTTGCAACATTATAAAACGTCCTTAAAGTGCACAACACGTGAGACGTTCAGTAAAACCTTCTTGCGTGTAGGAATACAGGACACTTGCATTTTATGTGGTATAGCGATAAAGAGCAGGTGTTGGATTCTGGGTTTGATTCCCCACTCCTCCACCTGAGTGGCACAGGCTTATCTGGTGAACCAGATGTGTTTCCGCACTCCTACATTCCTGCTGGATGACCTTGGGCTAGTCAGTTATCTCAGAACTCTCTCAGCCCCACCTACCTCACAAGGTGTCTGTTGTGGGGAGAGGAAGGGAAAGGAGCTTGTAAGCCCCCTTGAGTCTCCTTACAGGAGAGAAAGCAGTGGGTATAAATCCAAACTCTTCTTCTTCTATATTGGCAGAGGACTGCACTTCTATGATATGACATAAACTCACACGTTCCGGCATATATACATACTTGTAGCCTCAGTGTGGTGATGTTTCAGAGTTTCCCTATTATTGTGTGAGGGACTTACACTGCTGGTCCTTCTCTGAGTTTTACACTGAATTAGACCGTCGACCCATCAGGGTGGAGGTCTTTCGCCTGATCCTTTTTATTGCTGGAGATTCTGGGAACTGAACTCAGGACCTTCCTTGGCAAAGCGGAGTTACAACCCCTCCCAAGAAGATTGCCAGGTTACATTCTTGTGCCAGTTGGTTGAAAACGTTCTGTTTTCTGCAGCGCTTGAACGTTCTTGGAAGGGCTGTTCTGCCTAGAAACAGCGTGGAACCCTGTGGCGGCCCTGGGTCCCTTCCCTGGCAGCTACCGAGTGTCTTTGACAACAGAATCCATGACAACTCCAAGACTCCAAGAGGAGGAGGAGGAGGAGGAGGAGGAGGAGGAGGAGGAGAAGAAGAGGAGGAGGAGGAGGAGGAGGAGTTTGGATTTATATTCCCCCTTTCTCTCCTGTAGGAGACTCAAAGGGGCTTACAATCTCCTGGCCCTTCCCCCCTCACAACAAACACCCTGTGAGGTAGGTGGGGCTGAGAGAGCTCCGAGAAGCTGTGACTAGCCCAAGGTCACCCAGCTGGCAAGTGTGGGAGTGCACAGGCTAATCTGAATTCCCCAGATAAGCCTCCACAGCTCAGGTGGCAGAGCTGGGAATCAAACCCTGTTCCTCCAGATTAGATACATGAGCTCTTAACCTCCTACGCCACCTCCTACGCCAGTTGTGATTCCCTGCTCTTCCACTTGAACTGTGGAGGCTTATCTGGTGAACCAGATTAGCTTGTGCACTCCAACGTATGCCAGCTGGGTGACCTTGGGCCAGTCACAGTTCTTCTGGGCTCTCTCAGCCACACCCACCTCACAAGGTGTTCGTTGTAAGGGGGGAAGGGAAAGGAGTTAGTAAGCCCCTTTGAGTCTCCTGTTGTAGAGAAAGGGGGGATATAAATCCAACTCTTCTTCTTCCTCCTCCTCCTCCTCCTCCTCTTCCTCCTCCTTCTTAGTGGCCTCCCACCCAAGTACTTACCAGGGCTGACCCTGCTCAGCTTTCAAGATCTTACAGAGCGGGCTAGCCCAGATCATTCCAAGCCAGGGCACGATTTGAAAGCATAAGGGAAGTAGATTTTGTTAATGACTTCTGGGAAACAGGAAAAAAAAAGCAGTCAAGTGAAATTTTTAATCCCCTGAAAGAAAAGAAAATGTCGAAAATAGGAAATCACAAAAATAAACCAATCCAATGACACTAATGCTATTTTTTTTTTTTTGAATGAAGAAGTTCGACCGGGTTTCCAAACAGGTTTTATTCCCATCCAAGATGTCCCGGCACCGTTCTCCGACGGCAAAGAGCTTCCAGCAAACTGATTTATATCAGATTCCTAGCGTAGGACTCCTAAATCAACACGCCAGCAGCGCTAGGGAGCGAAAGTGCAGGGCCAGCGTTCCTTGCCATGGCTGAAAGCAAACTGAAAGCTGCGAGTGAAGGATTGCGGCAAGGTCGTGTCCTGCCAAGGCCTCAATGTAAACACAGGTGCTGGGGAAGGAAAGTGGATCGGGCTACCCCCGTCCGGCGGCAGCCAGGGAAACGCTGGCAGGCACACTGCTGAATTTCAATGCTGCAGTCAAAGGGAGAGGAGGGGGTTTAGAAAACATCCAATATCTGTATACCTGTGGGCTCACATCTTCACACTTTCACACCTGTGGCCTCGGATCCCAGTAGCTACCTGACCGTTTCCCTTGCTTGTTATACGAAAGGCGGCCTTTCCAGGTTAGCTCTCCCCGTCCTCCCCCCATCCCAGACTGAATGAAGCAGTCTGAGGTTATTACCACCTCATTTACTGGCATTTAACAAAGATTATTTTTATATATGTAGGAGGTTGAAGCGGCTGGCCTTTCTGAAATGCCAGGAGGCCGAGAATTTCCTGATGGGTGCCTCCGAGTGAGTTAAGCGGAGGAGCCCATTCAAAGGTGTAGGAAAAAGTAGATGGTCCAGGTGTCCTTCAGCTATGCAGCTTCAGGCTTGTGGAAGAACAAATTGCTAAGGAACAACACACACGTACCCAAAGCACCTCTGGACATGTAGAAACCTAGCAAGGGAAAGAGAAGGCCAGCGTGATGCACATAGGGGCAAAAAATCCAAACTTCACATACACGCTACAGGGGTCAGTGCTATCAGTCACAGACAGGAAAGGGATTTGGGTGTCTTAGTTGATAGTTCCATGGGAATGTCAACTCAATGCATGGCAGCTGTGAAAAAGGCAAACTCTATGCTGGGGATCATTAGAAAAGGAATTGATAATAAAACTGCAAAGATTGTCATGCCCTTATATAAAGCAGTGGTGCGACCGCACTTGGAGTACTGTGTCCAGTTCTGGTCGCCACATCTCAAAAAGGATATCGAAGAGATAGAAGAAGTGCAGAGAAGGGCAACGAGGATGATTGAGGGACTGGAGCACCTTCCTTATGAGGAGAGGCTGCAGCGTTTGGGACTCTTTAGTTTGGAGAGGAGACGTCTGAGGGGGATATGATTGAAGTCTATAAAATTATGCATGGGGTAGAAAATGTTGACAGAGAGAAATTTTTCTCTCTTTCTCACAATACTAGAACCAGGGGGCATCCATTGAAAATGCTGGGGGGAAGAATTAGGACTAATAAAAGGAAACACTTCTTCACGCAACGTATGATTGGTGTTTGGAATATGCTGCCACAGGAGGTGGTGATGGCCACTAACCTGGATAGCTTTAAAAGGGGCTTGGACAGATTTATGGAGGAGAAGTCGATTTATGGCTACCAATCTTGATCCTCTTTGATCTGAGATTGCAAATGCCTTAACAGTCCTGGTGCTCGGGAGCAGCAGCCGCAGAAGGCCCTTGCTTTCACATCCTGCATGTGAGCTCCCAAAGGCACCTGGTGGGCCACTGCAAGTAGCAGAGAGCTGGACTAGATGGACTCTGGTCTGATCCAGCTGGCTTGTTCTTATGTTCTTATGGTGTAGTGGTTAAGAGGAGGTGGATTCTACTCCATAGATCCATTTATCTTCAAATGAGCTTTCCTGTTGTGGATCTTTGAAAGGTCGGCCTCTTGCTGCCTCTAAACCCACTTAGCAACCCGTAGCTACAGCTGCCAACCTCCAGGCGGGTCCCAAAGATCTTCTGGAATTACAACTGGCAACCCCACCCTTGAAACCTGATCAATGTGTTCCTGCGCTGACAGATTCCATTTCAGGTATTGAAGATGGAAAAGGAATTATGCTTGGTGACTGTGAGAGTTGGTTTTGCACGCCCTTCTGCGGGGATTCCTGTATTCCTGCAAATGCCACAGAACGCGTGCAAGTTTCCAGAATGCACAGAAACTGGCCCCACTTGAAACAGACACTACAAAAATCAGAGTTCTGAGATGCCCTCACGGTTGCCAGCTCTGAATTGGGAAATACCTGGAGACTTTGGGGCAAAGCCCAAGAGGTTTGGAAAGGAGAGGATTTCAGCAGGATACAATGTCAGCACGGTATAGTGGTTAAGAGCAGGCGGATTCTAATCTGGAGAACCTGAGTGGCGGAGGCTTATCTGGTGAACCAGATGTATTTCTGCACTCCTAGATTCCTGCTGGGTGACCTCAGACCAGTCACAGTTCTCTCAGAACTCTCTCAGCCCCACCTAGCTTGCAAGGTGTCTGTTGCGGGGAGAGGAAGGGAAAGGAGCTTGTAGGCCACCTTGAGTCTCCTTACAAGAGAGAAAGGTGGGGTATAAATCCAAACTCTTCTTTTCATGGAATTCGCCCTCCACAGTCGCCATTTTCTCTGGGGAACGGCTCTTGGTTGTTTGAATGGTAACAGCTGGCAAGCTCCAGGGACCACCTGTAAGTTGGCAGCCCTGTATACCCTGCGTGGAACGGGGCAGCACACAACGGCATCAGCAAGTAGGTATCAGCTGCTGCTTGGATTCTGCTTGCCAGCATTTTAGAGGAAGGAAAATAACAGCCTTTTGGGCAGGCCCGGGGGAGAAAAACCCGAAGAATATCTCCTCTATCTGCGTCTCGCAAATGAGCAAAGCCAGCCTTTTGGCCAAGCTGGTTGGTTGGAGGCAGCTGGGGGGGGGGGGTGTTTCCCCTCCACCTCAGGTCATTTCTGAGAAGTTTAGTATACTTGAAAGTCAGAGATTAATACCATTGGCTGGGATCAGGCATAATGTCGGCAGGTGTCGGGCAACATTTCCCACACGCTCGGGCGGTGCCAAGAGTCCCGGGACTGAAAAGGCTTTTGATAGCATCTCCAGAGGACCTGGCCTCGGAGATTCTGCCGAGCCGCTCTTCCCCCCTTTGGAAACGGAGACGTTTACGACACGCGGTTCTGCCCCCTTGGCTTCTGCAGTTACCAAAACCCACGGCCCATCGACTCTCTCCCCTGTGCGGCACCTGCTGCGGGTGACCTTTTCCTTTCCTTGGCTCCGTGCACTTGAGGCGGAACCCTCTCGGTGCCATGATGAGATCGAGGTCCTCCGTGAACAATCCTGTCACGAATAAGGGGGGAAAGGGCCAGGGGCGGCAAGGGTCGGGGAGACAGAAAAGGCCCAGCTTGGACCCTTTGGTTTTTGGTCCCAATACGAGAACATCCATACCAATGCCTGAAAAGAAAGCTGATCTTCCCTGTGGATGTCAGGTGAATTGGAGGGAGGGAGAAACCCCGGCAGATTTATTGCATTTGATGAGTCATAGATTCCTTTCCTGGCACATTCTTACCCCCTTATGTTTTAAACCAATAAAATATATATAAAACACACGAGAGAGAATATCCAGATGCTGAGCAAACCTGGCTATATCGGGGAATCGACAGACTTCGGAAATATCACAGCTATTTCTCGGCACAATCAAATCCCACATATGCCGAAAGTGAACAAAATAAAAATAAAGCTCATATCGCAGTCTGTTTCTCAGCATTAAATCAAATCTCATATATCCTGAAAATAAACAAATGAATAAAAATACAGTCTGTGGCCTGCCCAAGTTGAGTCTTTATAACAAGTTTCGGTAGGTTTCACAGCAGGTCAACAGCGAACTCAGCGAAAAACGTCACTCCTCGAAATGGGAAGATGGCAAAAAGTTAGGAAGAAGAGTTTGGATTTATGTTCCCCCCTTTGTCTACTATAAGGAGACTCAAGGTGGCTTACAATCTCCTTTTCCTTCCTCTCCCCACAACAGACATCTTGTGAGGTAGGTGGGGCTGAGAGAGTTCTGAGAGAACTGTGGCTGATTCCCTGCTCTGCCACATGGGCTGTGGAGGTTTATCTGGTGAACCAGATTCACTTGTGCACTCCAACGCATGTCAGCTGGGTGACCTTGGGCTAGTCGCAGTTCTTTGGAGCTCTCTCAGCCCCACCCACCTCACAGGGTGTTTGTTGTGAGGGGGAAGGGAAAGGAGATTGTAAGCCCCTTTGAGTCTCCTACAGGAGAGAAAGGGTGGATATAATTCCAGAACAGACTTGGATTTTACACCCTTGTCTGAATTCATCTGCCCAGGCCCCATTTTTTAAAAAAATCTCATTCGACCAATTTATAAACCTGTAGACAGAGCCTATGTTTTTTAACTGAAGCAGAGCCTAGACGTTTGAGGCTCTTTATAAACAATTAGAATGATTTACTGTTCCCATTATCATCATCAGTGTGTAATCATTTTTTGTCTACTCATTTTGCTGTGGCAGATTAAAGAAGACGGAGTGCGTAAAATACCGACTTTACAGGCAAATTAAAAACCAAACCAGATACTGCATTTGCGCTCCTTCAAGGCTACCACCACCCAAAAAATTAGCACATGCTAGAATCAACAAATGTAATTCCCAAAACTTCTACTGATAGATTACCCAAAGCTATTTGCAAAAATTAGAGAAACACGGGCTGAGATTCAAAGAACTGTTAAGGATCATGCATTGGAACTGAGGCATTTTTCCATCTGTCTTTCCTGTGAACAGCCAATCCCCCCCACCCCCAATATATCACAAAGTGCTTTACAGCCCATTCCTATACAAGTCTTCTCCAATTAAGAACAATGGGACTTAATCCCTGATAAATGTGCCCAAAATTGCAATATTCTGGTGAGAGATGCTTCGTATTTATTGTTCCACCTATTTTAGGTCATTTCCATGAAATGTTTATTGTTGCAAAATTCTTCAGGAGACCCTCAAAATGGATATAGGGCTATGGCCCTTTCCGCACGGGCCATTTACCATGGTATAACAACAGGATATAACCCATTGTGGGCAGGAACTTCGCCCCTGCATTGGGTCTGTCCAGGTTTTTCCGCCCCAACCCGGCGTAAACGACAATCGCTTTATCAGCGATTCTTTTTAAAAAGGTCACGCAGGAGAGCATGGACGTGTAGCTGAGGGGGTCGTCTGTGGCTGGCTGCGTTGCTACACAGTCAGGAGAGCCAGGTAGGGTAACAGCTGATGTGCCTCTGGGGCCGGCCGCCCAGAGCCATGCAAACAGCCCTGGGGCTGCACCGGGATCGTGTATCCTGGTTTGCACCTGCGTTTCGTGCCCCGTGCAGAAAGGGCCTATGCACTGCGGTCTAGTACCTCCTGTACCAAGGTCAAGCTGTCAGTTGTAGCGGGGTGAAAGACTGACGTGCAGTAGGGGGCCCGAAGGACCTGAAAGTCTAGGGGCCCAGCCACTGATTAATTAGGCCCTGGGCAGAGGTGGGATCCAGCAGGTTCTCACAGGTTCCCGAGAGTAGGTTACTAATTATTTGTGTGTGCCGAGAGGGGGTTACTAATGGGTGATTTTGCCACGTGATTTTTGCCTTAGTTACACCCCTCCTCTCAACAGTAGCGCGCAGAACTTGAAGCAGTCTAGCAGGAGGTGCACTGGCGTGCATGACAGCCTGCGCCTGCGTGCATTCGTTTCCCACCCAAGGACTGGCACAGCCCCGCCCAGAAATGCTCCACCCCTGGAATGCCTGGCCACGCCTCCGTAATCCTCCGCCCAGCCCCATTGGCGCTACGCCACAGTTTGAATCCCACCACTATGGGAACCTGTTACTAAAATTTTTGGATCCCACCACTGACCCTGGGTGTGAAATTTCCAAACTAGGTGTCAAGGGGGGAGGGAGAAGGGAAAGATGAGGAAAATATCTGTGTTTGTTTCCTAATGGACTTCGGCTGGAAGATCCATTATAAACGTTTTCTTAAATATTAAATTAAATGTCAATGCTTGCTAACATCTAATAGGATTTTGCGGGGGTGGGGGGGAGGAGTTCAACCTCTCCATGCCAACAAGCAAAGTATTTGCTGAGCAAGATGGGAGGTTGCTGTTCCACTCAGGGAAAGATAAGAAGCCCCAACAGACAGAATGTATTACCTGCACAGTTCTTTTCATCGTGACATTTATAAACCAGAAAAGGAAAAAGAAAAGATTGGTCTGCAGGCAGGATGGACAGCTGCCTTTATGGGCCTTTCCCCACTCACCATTTGATGTGCGCTACTCTTGCCAAGTAGCGCGGGGTCCAGCGGCACTCCCCACTACAGGGGCGGCGACAACGCAGCCGCCCCGACTCTGCTGCTCTCATGCCCCCTCAGCACGCGTCATTTCTGGCGCTGCTGAAAACAGCGCCTTTTGATGACCCCACACAGAGCGCGGGGCAGTGGGGAAGCCAGGGAACACAATCCCCGAGTTGAAAAGGTCCACGCCGGATGAAACCGATGTCATTTTTTAAAGTGGGGAAACGGCCTAAGGCACCCACTCAAAACACAGAGAGGAATGATTTATAATGGGATTGCAGCCTTTTTGCAGCCTAGCTTAGCCCTGCAAGTCGTTGAAGGCTAAGAGGAGGGACAGCAAGTTTTCCATTAAAATGGCCATTGTTTAGATACTTAGGAAGGGCCATATGTTTGCTTCTGTGGTGAAGAAATGAGTGGGAAGGACTCCCTTCCACAAAAATGCTCTCAACAGCTGACGAACGCTCATAAGCCTTAACAAGCCCTGTTTGCAATAAGGGGAAGCGGATATGGCTGCGATCCCTCCGTGAAGAGAGCCAAACAACAGATATCTTGTTAAAAGGAAGATACAGATAATCTCCCGTGGGGTTGCAGACAGGAGCGAAGATCACAGTCACGGAAGATTCCTGTCGTTTATCGATTCCATTCAAAAGGTGGTTGTGATTCTAGGGCCTTTCCCGCACAAATCACCTAAGGTGTCTGTAAAACGTTTTCAATTCCTCTCCCCTCCCTTTGCCAGGATGTTTGTTTGAGCAGACACTCACCCCCTCAGAAGGATTCGTGGCTGCCATGAGGGGTCCCCCCTCCTTTTTTTTAGTTATCTGTGGAATCGATGCTTTAATGCTTCAGTGCTTCCTAGCGGGCTACGGATAATCGATGCTTCAAAACTCCCCCCCCCCATAAAAAAACCCAGAAACGACAAAAATAAACAGGTTAGGGAGAACAGAGGAGCTCCCAGCCATGATAAAATGGTGAGGAGTAGAAAGCTTGGGGAGGGCAGAGCAGCATGGCAAACGGCAGCGGGGACAATAAAATGTAGTAAAGATGATCGCTCTGAGGAAAGATGTCTTGAAAACATTTCAGACGGAAGAACTGTTTTAAAAGGGGATTCATTTAAAACACTTTGAGCGCACTGCTCCCCCTCCCCCCCCAAGCAGGGGACGTTGCACTTCCTCCTCACACAATGGAGGAAAGGGGAAAGGGAGAAGACATGGTATGGGGAAACCTTCTACCCAGCACTGTGTTGGGTTGTGGGTGCCGCTTCCCAATGGACGCTCCACCCGCAGTTCCCCCACTGAGCTTTATTTTTGATCCTGTTTAAAGAAGAGGAGGAGGAGGAGGAGGAGTTTATACCCTACGTTTCTCCCCTGTAAGGAGACTCAAGGTGGCTTACAAGCTCCTTTCCCTTCCTCTCCCCACAACAGACACCCTGTGAGGTAAGTGTGGCTGAGAGAAGTCTTGAACAACCTGTGACCGGCAGGAACGCAGGAGTGCGGAAACGCATCTGGTTCACCAGACAAGCCTCTGCCACTCAGGTGGAGGAGTGGGGAATCAAACCCTGTTCTCCAGATTAGAAGCACACAAGTCATGCTCTAAATGAGCATGACCAGGGCTAGTGTCTGCATACCCTGAGGTGGGGCAACAGCCAGGGTCTGCCCCACAGAGGTGCCCTTCCCCCACCTGCCTGCTCACTAGCTTACCTGCCACTGATACTTCTGGCCGCAAACGCTGTCCAGCACCATCAGGTAAAAGGACCGGAAGGATGGTGAGCCAGGGAGCAGGCAGGGAAGGAAATGTGCGTAGGCAGTGGGGAAGAGGTGTGTTGGAGGAGCTGGAAAGGGGATGAGAATAAAGGCAGCAGTGATGGGGAGAGGCCCCTGGCGCAGTCTGCCTGCCTCCCCCTCCCCAAATTGGGAACCAGCTCTGAGCATAATATTGTTCCTGTACATTTATTCGCTGTCAAGAATATGGCGCCCCTGTAGGGTTTTCAAGCCAAGAGACATTCAGGCCCCTTCCACACATGCAGAATAATGCACTTTCAATCCACTTCCAATGCACTTTGCAGCTGGATTTTACTGTGCGGAATAGCAAAATCCACTTGCAAACAATTGCGGAAGTGGATTGAAAGGGCATTATTCTGCATGTACGGAAGGGGCCTCAGAGGTGGTTTGCCATCGGCCGCTTCTGTGTCATGACCCTGGCATTCCTTGCAGGTCTCCCATCTGAGTCATGGCCAGGTTGAGAGGTTGTGACTGGCCCAAGGTCATCCAGCAAGTTTCCATGGCAGAGTGGGGATTCGAACCTGGTTTCCCCAGATCCTAGTCCAACACCTTAATCACTATACCGCAAAGGTCCCTTTTAAATGTGGGAGGCTCCTGTTCACGTGTGGAAAATCCCCTGTAGCGAAGCAAAAAGAGGAAAACCCAGAACTGCATAGAAAACTGGGCTTTCATGGTACACAGATAGCAGAAAAATGTGCTATTTTGGGGGAGGGAAATTGTTTGGCTTCAATTTAAAAATATTGGCCGGTTCTCCCCCCAAAGTAGACAATTTCTTTCAGAGAAAAGACTACAGAGGAAGGGCAAAATATAAACCCTTGAACAGGTCACGCTCTGGTGTATCCAAGATGCTTTCGCAGTTGTGCAAGGATGAAGTTTTATCTCCCCAGCAAGTCTGACCTTGCAACCAGTCAGCCATACCGGTAAATCTGCAAGCGCAGGTTGTCATTTTGGGCAACCATCCCGCAAGATAATCAGCGATAGGCACAACCGCCTGCCAGTGTGGAACCACCTCGCTGTACGGATGCCCAGCTTTTACCGGAACATCCTCCGTTTCGTACCTGCCTCAGGGAATGTCACGCTGTGGGAACTCCTCGCCCTGATCCACATATTCTATCATGACACAGCAAGCAAGGAAAGCAGTTTGGGAATTCCGGCTTTCGGCTTTCTACGGCTGACTTTCAAATAGCCTTCAATCCCACGGTAGCCGGTCTAGCAACCCTACAGTGGCATCTACAGCCAGGTACGAGTTAAGTCATTCGCACCATAAGTAGATTTAGAAGCAAATCACATATGATAGCAGCCCTCCAGGGGACAGCCCGTCGGGGTTTTCCCCAGTAAGTTTAAAAAGTCAGTCCACTTGTGGTTATCAGCACATGGTAACAATCCGCTGGAGGTGGGTTACCCAGAAACAGCAGGATAGCATCAGGCAAGAAGAAGAAGAAGAAGAAGAAGAAGAAGAAGAAGAAGAAGAAGAAGAAGAAGAAGAAGAAGAAGAAGAAGAAGAAGAAGAAGAAGAAGAAGAAGAAGAAGAAGAAGAAGAAGAAGAAGAAGAAGAAGAAGAAGAAGAAGAGTTTGAATTTATAGCCCACCTTCCTCTCCTGTAAGGAGCTCCTTTCCCTTCCTCCCCCCACAACAGACACCTTGTGAGGTAGGTGGGACTGAAAGAGTTCTGAAGGAACTGTGACTAGCCCAAGGTCACCCAGCAGGAATGCAGTAGTGCGGAAACACATCTGGGAGAGGACTGAAGTCTTTTTAACATTTTATCCTGGGCTGTTGCTAAAACAGACTCAAAGTGCAGAGTTACTTCTCAAGAACAGGTCAGGTGGAAGGAAACTTGTTTTGGCTGATCCTCTCTGGATTTGATTTTAAAGAATATGCCATGAAAACAGCCTGCAAAAAAAATCATTCGAAGTGTACTTTGGTGGTTAACAAAATTAGTCTTGGTTTCCAAAGAGTCCATACGTAGAAATGCTAAAAGCAGATTTAATAAAACACCTAGGACACAGAATATGTATTGTCAAAGGCTTTCAGGGCCGGAATCACTGGGGTGTTGTGGGTTTTCCGGGTTGTATGACCGTGTTCCAGCAGCATTTTCTCCTGACATTTTGCCTGCACCTGTGGCTGGCATCTTCAGAGGATTCTCTGAAGATGGCAGCCACAGATGCAGATGAAACGTCAGGAGAAAATGCTGCTGGAACACGGCCATACAACCCGGAAAACCCACAACACAGAGAATATGGTTGGTAGCAGGAGAGTAGGGGGAGAAAATGGTGCCCGGGCACTGCCCCCCCCCATGCTCCCCCACCCACAGCCATGCCCCCCCCCACTTACCTTTTTCTGCTGGCTGAAAATGGGCCAGGCCAGGTGGGGTGGGGCGGGAAATGGGCGGGGACAATTTTCTGCTCCCACTGGCATGCACCTGGTGCACAGCACACACGCACCCTTCCCCCTTATAGCTCCACCAATGTTTGGTAGGCAGCGATGGTGCCTTCTGACTAATCCAAGGTCCCATCTACAAAGGCAGAGATGGTGGATTATCATACACAATTGTGAATGAAGTTTCCAGTAAGCCATATATCCAATCCTGTCCACTCTTGCTTGGGAATAAGCCCCTAAGGATACAGGGGGACTTACTTCTGTGACGGGTAAGGCTTTGCCTGCTTTGAGGTGGGAAATAATTGGAAATTTTAGGGGTGGAATCTGAGGAGGGAGGGGTTTAGGGAGGGGAGGGACTTCAGTGGGGCAGAACGCCATGGAGTCCACCTAAGGTGACCAGATGGTCACCTTTGTAAACCGGGACGGGGGGGTAGGCGGGCGCACGCGTGCATGCGCGCAGCTGTAGGAGCGCACTGCCTTCTGGGGCGCTACCGTTTCCCGCCCTGTCACAGTGCCTTCTGGGGCGCACTGCCTTCTGGGGCGCTACCGTTTCCCACCCAGAAAACAGTCCGGCAGTCTCCCCAAAATTGGGACAATTGAAATAACCCGCGGGACAAATTGTTTGAAGGCGGGACTGTCCCGCCAAAAGCGGGACGTCTTGTCAGCCTGAATCCACCTTTCAAAGCGGCCATTTCTCTCAGATGAACTGATCTCTGCTGCCAGGAGATCAGTTGCAATCCCGTTATAGCCCTGGCCCCTGCCTGGTGGAACGCTCTTCCTCCAGCAGTCCGGGCCCTGCGGGATCTTGGTGAGTTCCGCAGGGCCTGTAAGACCAAGCTGTTCCACCAGGCTTTTGGTGAGGCCGGCCGCAGATCGGCTGCCCCCTTGTGACGCCCTCCACAGTGTCATCTCTGGCAGTGCCCTATATGAGTTCCATCTGGCGCTGCCAGTCCCTCCCAGCCTTAAGACTGGGGGCCGCTAAGATGGGTTGTTATGCTGCATATTGATCTTAATGTTTTTAGGATTTTATTGGTTGTTATATTGTCTGTGTTGTGAACCGCCTAGAGCCCTCCGGGGATGAGGCGGTCTGTGAAGTCCAATGAAATAAATAAATAAATAATCTCCAGCTACCACCTCCAGCTACTTAGGTGGGGATGCAGGGAGATAATTGGGGCAACCAGACACTAACAGTCTGTTCCAAAAGGGAGCAGGTAGTGTCAGGACCTTCTACTGTCGTAGCCTGGGTCCTGCCATATTTCAGTCTAATGAATGCTTCCTGCTGCAGTAGGCCTGGGAATGTTTCTCTGTACCAGCTCACCGTATCTCTTCAGCTGCAGGGGGGTATCTCTTCAGCTGCTATGTATCTCATCAGCTGCTACGTTCTCACTGTTGGAAGAGAAGGACTTTACGCTGTTTCCTGCCTCGACCCACAGAGGGGGTTTTACTAGATAGCCAGTGGCTAGAGAGGGACCTCGGGACTGACACCTTTACTCTATCATGCTGGCTCTATCCCTTTGAAGTCAGACTGATACTCTCAGGGACTTCCTTCCTTCCGTCTTCTTCTTGCATTCTTCTCCATCTTACTTTCACCATGCCTAGAGGGAAGATGCGTGCTCCGAGCATCCGTCCCCATCCAGCTAGATTAGGATAGATTAGTGAACCTATCTACCTACCTTTCTATCCAGAATGGAGTTCACTAATAAATACTCTTTTTATTAGATTAGAAACTACAACTGACTCCGACTTTCTTTTGTGCACGCTCACACATACATGGGATCCTCTCTCTCTCTCTCTCTCTCTCTCACAACACACACACACACACACGAGGTAAGGCTTCTGCTGTGCTTCAGCCACCCGTGCACTCTGTTTGATATGAACATGGATAACCCCTATTACCAGGAAATTATTCCAACACTCATCCCAGTTCTTGCCATCTGTGGAATGTGAGTGTGTGTGTATGACTGCTTTCCCTCTTCCAGATAAGGAAAGGGTGTGCATGTGTCTTCCCACTTCTGGACAAGGACGGGGGACGTGCCTGGTGTATCTGTGCTGGGGAATATAATGCTTTGCCTGTTCTCATGTGTTCAGTTCTGACAATATCAGTCAACAGCTTTCTGATGCTTGCCATCAGTCGATAAGAATTCTGCTTTCAAAATATTGATTCCTTCATTGAGTAAGTCTGGGGTTGTGACCGGCAGAGATCTGTGTGCCATCTCTTGTGTCCAGCTTGCTGCAGTATAGGGGGATCTGTAGGTTGGGATAAAGCAGGTTTCAGAAGAGGAACACAGAACACATGTGACCACTTCCTCCGGTGGCATATCACCAGAAAATGGAGCTCGGGGTAAAAACGGAGTTTTACACACACACACACACACACACACACACACACACACACACACACACACACACACACACACCATGGGTGGCTGCTCTCCCCCACCTTCTCACGGAAGCGGGGGGGGGGGCTCAGCCAGGCTTCTTCCGGCTGGGTGATGGGGAGGCCACATGTAGTGGCGGGGGGGGGCGTACTGCTGGTCCACAGCAGGCCCACGGCAGCTTCCCTCTGATGGCCCGCTGGCCAGGCACTCTGTGTGCAGGGGTGGGGGGCACCCTGCCTGCCTGACAAGCCCTCCTCCCACTGGGTGGGAAAGGCAGCTGCCACAGTCCAGGGCCTGGGCTTCAGCCGGAGGAAGCAGGAGGTGCCTCCGCCAAGAGAGCCAGCTGGTGGCCTGAAGTGTGGGGGAGAAGGAGGGAGGGTGTGGGGGTGATTTTACACCCCCCCATGTGTTTAAATGGGTGTCGCCCGAGGATATTTGACCCCGTATGTCCCTCTGGGCCAGGGGTAGGGAACCTGCGGCTCTCCAGATGTTCAGGAACTACAATTCCCATCAGCCTCTGTCAGGATGGCCAGTTGGCCATGCTGGTAGGGGCTGATGGGAATTGTAGTTCCTGAACATCTGGAGAGCCGCAGGTTCCCTACCCCTGCTCTGGGCGATACGCCCCTGGCCTCCTCCCGCCAACCACTTTCTGACCTCCCCTCCTTCCTGGATCACACTGCGATGGGGAGGAAGCACAAAGCCACGCCTGCAAAAATGCTCCCACAACCACTGAAAGTCTGCGACCGTATCAGAAATAGGCCACGAGGCAATCAAAAACGCTACGACTTGAGATCAAATGGTTGAAGCACGCGGCGGGAAAATGGTAAAGGAAGACTAGTCGCAAAGTCTGCGTTTCCCCCCCTCTGCTTCCATCAAACAGAAAAAAAGGCCATTGCTCGTTTTGCTGGCTTCTGAAAGCAGCCTCAGAAGCCTTTCGAAAGCGGCAGGAACCGATGGGTAAACAAACTTGAAACGGGGTTTTGAACACCTGCACCTCTGGAGTAGTAGTTAAGCCGTTTCGGAGGATGGTTTGTACCCTTCCAGTGGATTTCCCCTAGGGAAGAGATTAAATTTATAACTGTGTCAGGGCAACGTGAGCTGTTTTCTTGCTTTCCCCCCTTCTCTGGCAATCCTCTCTACCTTTGGAATCTTTTGCGGGGGCAGCAGGTGTATAAATAGAAGCGCTCGCAATTAATAGCCACCTCACCTGCCACAGGCCTCTGATCGGGAGCCACGGTGCACCTGCGGTAATAAAATACCAAAAGAGATAATACTCTGCATTGCCAGAGTCGGGCTGCTTTGTTACACGGGACGCTTCACAAAATAGTGCTTTATTCCGCACACTGTTTGGGAGTGGGTGTTACGTAACAAGCCGCTCAGTTGCCCGAGGGAGCTGTTTTTACATTTAGTGCAAACACCACACGCTGGCAGGATCCCAGTGAAACCCTTTACGTGCCTATAAGGCTTAAAATGTTTACATGGTGGTTTCGGCACTGCTCTATGACATGACCACGCCTATACAGAATTCAGCATGGTGAGAATCTCAGCTCTCTTTCCTATCTATCTATCTATCTATCTATCTATCTATCTATCTATCTATCTATCTATCTATCTATCTATCTATCTATCTATCTATCTATCTATCTATCTATCTATCTATCTATCTATCTATCTATCTATCTATCTATCTATCTATCTATCTATCTATCTATCTATCTATCTATCTGCCAAACAGACAGACAGACAGACAGACAGACAGCATGAGTGGATTCTAATCTAGAGCAAGGGGCCTAACTGATGATGTAATCCAGAACCTCAGGACTAGCAGTGGTAACGTATGACACTGAGTCCCCTTCCGCACATGCAGAATAATACACTTTCAATCCTCTTTCACAATGGTTTGCAAATGGATTTTGCTATTCTGCACAGTAAAATCCAGCTGCAAAGTGCATTGAAAGTGGATTGAAAGTGCATTACTTTGCATGTGCGGAAGGAGCCTCAGTGCTGCGTAGATACAGAAGAAAAGGATGTAATCAGTGGGTGTAACGGTTGGGATGGACCAGGACTGGGGGGGCTGGGTTCAAATTCCCCTTTCTCCAAGAAGCTTCCTGGGCCAGCAACTTTGCCAGTCTGCTTCACAAGGACGGCGGGAGGATCAAGGAGAGGAGGATACCGTATACCACCTGGACTTTCCTGGAGGATGGGCAGGGTAAAAAAATCTGGAGCTCAGAGTAGAAAAAAGAAACCACATGAATGCGGACCTACTGCTTACTGCTTCTGCACCCGCAGAGAGGAATGACAGATTGGCTTGGCACCTGTCCCTCACCCGAAAGTCTAAAGGACAACAGCTCGACGCTTTGGTTGGTTTATCTGCATTTTAAATCAGGATCCACTGCATCACGGCTATCTTTAGCAAAACATCTGGCAACGAAGATTCAGCGGCGTCCTCTTCCATAACCGGCGATGAAGACGAGGGAACAATTAGGCTGCTTTGTAGAGAAATAAGAACCGGGCCAAGAACAACGGGAACACGTCCTAGCACCGGGGCACGCATGAACCTCCCCATTTTTGGAAAGCGTCACCCAACCAACCCTAAAGAGATACCGTTACGAGACCCAGAGTTTTTTCTCTCAGCCCCTGAATGTATCGCACCGAACTGAAAATGCTAGTGGAAAAAGCACTATACCGCAAAACGGATCTGCCAAACCTTTAAAAGTCTGGCAACAGGATCTGCAGGCAGAACAAACAGTAACCGAAGAGACAGGCTCTAAATAACGGGACACGTTGGCTTTAGATCTGCTCAAGTGATCTTCTATCAATAACAACTTGAGAAAATGAGGGAAAGAGAAACGGGGGTGGGGGAAGCCACACATTGGTGAGATTCTAGCACTGTAGGTAGGCCACGGATCCCACCAAGCCACGTTCAGGGCAGCTATTCTCAACTGAGCAGGTGACCACTGTTTTTGGATTTGGGGAGGAAGGCTTCATTTGCTTCATTTGCCTCTGAAACTGGCAGGCACATAAGGAAGAACTAGAAAGTACCATGGAGAAGGCCAGATCGGCCGACCCCTGGCCTTATTATACAGCTAGGTCGATACCCCTCGCACCCTTCTTTTCCGGCAGATCAAGAAGCCACAGGACTTCGTAGACAAAACGCGCCCTGAACTTTTGCCTGCTTCAAGACCGTTGCAAAACACGCACGCACACAAATAGTTCTGGACAAAAGAGAAACATTTTGCAACACCTATTTAAACAGATGCTCTTTATTTCTGAGGTCTTTCCACCAAACCGTACACAATTTTAAAAGGGTAGAAGGGAAAGGGGGTGGGGGGGGGAAGGGAACGGGAGCAATTTATTCTGTAAGGCCGAGGATGTTGATTATCACTGCCCCCGTCCAGGTGCAAAAACATTGCTGCTAACGTAACCGGCCCAGTTGCAGCAAGCTACCCAAACACACCTGCAGCCTTTCAAAAACCGACTTAATATTGTATTAAAAGTAAACATGTTAAGGACGAGAACGTTTAGAGTCATCAGAAAAAGCTGCTGGCCCCCATATGTTACTGAAGGGAAAGGCTTTGTGTGTGCCTATGTGCCTGAACGAGCAAGTGAGTCTGTGTGCATGCTAGAAAGGCTTCCCACACTAACAAGGGCAAAACATTTCAACTGCACCGTCCGTCGCCCTCTGTTCTTTCCTGCTCAAGAATAAGATTCTTAGACAGAAGAAATGAAATGCACAGATATAGGAAGGGTGACGCCTGGCTTGACAACACTACATGTGGAAGGGATCTGGGAGTCTTAGTAGACCACAAACTGAACATGAGTCAGCAGTGGCGTAGGAGGTTAAGAGCTCGGGTATCTAATCTGGAGGAACCGGGTTTGATTCCCAGCTCTGCCGCCTGAGCTGTGGAGGCTTATCTGGGGAATTCAGATTAGCCTGTACACTCCCACGCACGCCAGCTGGGTGACCTTGGGCTAGTCACAGCTTCTCGGAGCTCTCTCAGCCCCACCTACCTCACAGGGTGTTTGTTGGGAGGGGGGAAAGGCAAGGAGATTGTAAGCCCCTTTGAGTCTCCTACAGGAGAGAAAGGGGGGATATAAATCCAAACTCTTCTTCTTCTTCTTCTTCTTCTTCTTCAGTGTGATGTGGTGGTCATCTGACGCAATACACAAAGATTGGATTGACTCCCCAAATTTCTTGCACCCTTCATATCTCTCTCTCTGGCTCATTCCACACACGCAGAATAATGCACTTTCAAACTGCTTTCAGTGCTCTTTGAAGCTGTGCGGAATAGCAAAATCCACTTGCAAACAGTTGTGAAAGTGGTTTGAAAACGCATTATTTTGCATGAGCAGAAGGGGCCTCTCTCTCTCTCACTCACTCACTTTGACACAATTACAAGTCTCTCTTGTAAAAATTACATCCTCTGATTGCACATACAAGATGCTGGATTAGCTGGCCATTCGTGACAGTATCCTTCTCTCTCCTTTAAACTGTAACATGGACATGAATTGAATCTACCTCAGCAAACACATGCTTCACCTTTCTGCAATATATATTGCCCTAGACCGTCTGGGAACTTCATATCTTCAGGACTGCCTGTCCCTATATGTCCCCCAAAGAATGTTTCGGCCTTTTTCTTGCAGTCTACTGATGATGGCCAGCCCATGACCAGTTTGACTGTCCTTAACAAGGGCACAGCTTTTTCGTCAGTGGCCCCTGCCCAGGGGAACTCTCTGCCAGGTGACATCCAGGCCTTGTGAGATCTTTCCAGATTCTGTAGAGCCTAAAAGACAGAGTTATTCGCCCAGGCATTCTGTTGAGGATGATCAAGGTCTCCTTTCCATCTTATCAGCAGAGCCAGCTGGTTTTGATGCATGTTGCCTAATGATGTTGTTTTAGAGTGATATTAGTTCAGGTAGTATTTTACTAACCTATTTTTGAAACATTGCTGTTGTCGAGTGATCTATTGGACAGTTCAGGGCTGCCCTCAGCCTTGTGACCCAGGAATGGGGCAGTGCATGGGTCCAAAATAAAGTCAAAGTAAAGTCAAAGATCAGCAACTGATGAACAGACAAAACAGGCAGCCTACTATAATTGGATAATTTTGCTGCCGCTCTGCAAAGGGATGATCCAAACCAAAGCAAACTTGGAGGAAGCAAGCCCACAGCAGCAACTCGTGCACAGAAACAACAGGCAGCCTCCTTTCAGGGTGGGTACTTTGATTTCTCACATGTTTTACAGTATTTAATTCATTTCCCCACAGCACCCAACAGTCCCGTGATGGCACTTGTGGGACACTCAGTGACACCAGGTGGAAGCCCTGAGTTTGAATGTATTGCTTTAAAGTCCAACACCGAGCTAAAGGTTTGATCCCAGTTCCCCACGATTCTGGCCCCTTCCGCACACGCAAAATAATGCGTTTTCAAACCACTTTCACAACTGTTTGCAAGTGGATTTTGCCATTCCGCACAGCTTTAAAGAGCACTGAAAGCAGTTTGAAAGTGCATTGTTCTGCATGTGCGGAAAGAGCCAGTCTGTCATCTTTTCACACTCTGGTTTTTAAAAACAGTCTCCCCGGTTGCCTTTCGAGTCCGCTTTTAGTCCCCTTTCTGTCATCTCATGATATGGCTCATTAGCTCTCTCTCTCTCACACACACACACACACACACACACACATCGCTTACTTCTGCTGATGTCTTTCCGAAAGCCTGGAAACTTCAGCCGCTAATTTCCTGGCGATGAAGTCCTCCCTTTTTAGCACTTCTCCGCTTCCTCGGAAGCCCAGCTCCACCAGCTGGCGGGCGATTTCTTCGTTCTGAAGAGACAAGAGGTGGATCAGAGGAAAGGGCGAAGCGCTGAATGGCGACCATCACCCCAAACACAAAGGCTGGAGGCGTCACTTATGCCGGGCCTATTAACGTACTTCCACCACCTCTCTTAGGCAAGGAAAAAAGGAAATGCACAGATATAGGATGGGTGAGACGTGGCTTGAACACACTACATGCGAAAGGGATCTGGGAGTCTTAGTAGACCACAAACTGAGCATGAGTCAGCAGTGTGATGTGGTGGTCAAGAAAGTGCAATTCTGGGCTGTATCAATGGGAGTATAGTGACTAGATCAGTGTTTCCCAACCTTTTCGAGGTCAGGGTACCCTTGACCTCACTCTTCATATCTCACGGTACCCCTGCTGCCACCCTCCACTGTCCCCTCCCATTGCCCCTGCTTGCCACACACCCCACCTTCCCCTCCCACGGTGAAGGGAAGCACTGGGGGTGGGGGTGGCTGCTGACCTTGTGGCAGGCCCTGCCCCATGGGCCAGCTCCATGTCCTTGCTGGCGCCGGTGGGAGACACCACAAAAATGAGGGGGGCGGTAGTGTTGCCGCGGTACCCCTGGGACATGCTCACGGCACCCCAGGGTACCACGGAACCCTGGTTGAGAATGGCTGGTCTAGATCTTTGGAGGTTTTTAAAGAGAGGCTGGGTGGCCATCTGTCAGGAGTGCTTTGATTATGTGCTCGTGCATTGCAGGGGGTTGGACTTGATGGCCCTTGGGGTCTCTTCCAACTCTATGCTTCTGTGATTCTTCTAAATCTGCCCCACAATTCACGTCATTTGTTCTGTTCAGCTGAAAGCATCTCTGTGCGCTTCTGCTTGCACACACGACATTGTCAAAACTGTACAGTGAAAAGAAGAATTGAAAAACCACCACAAAGATCATCACGGTCCCAAGCCGGTCTGCACAGAATTCTACTCAGGTCTGTCCAACAGAGTTTGCTCCCAGGAAAAAAACAAGAATCCAGCAGCACCTTCAAAATGAGCAAGATTTCTAGGATATAAGATTTTGAGAGACAAAGCTTCCTTTGACAGACAAGAAGGGAGTTATGATTCAAATTCTTACACCCTGGAAATCTTCTTGGGCTCTTGGTGCAGTGGTTAAGAACAGGTGAACTCTAGTCTGGAGAACCAGGTTTGATTCTCCACTCCTCCACCTGAGTGGCAGAGGCGTTATCTGGTGAACCAGATTTGTTTCCCCACTCCTACACACAAAGCCTGCTGGGTGACTGTGGGTTCGTCACGGTTCTCTCTGAACTCTCTCAGCCCCACCTGCCTCACATGGTGTCTGTTGTGGGGAGAGGAACAGAAAAGGAGTTTGCAAACCCCTTTGAGTCTCCTTACAGATATAATTCCAAACTCTTCTTCTTCACTACACTCAAATGTTGCTCTTCCATGGCAGACCAACATAATTGGCCACAAGAAAGTAACCCCAAGAAAGCATTCTTAGGATTGTACTGGAAGACATCTGAATGTGTGCAAGACGCTGTTGAGATTTAATTAGCAATACTCAACTATACATACATAGAAGAGAAGAGTTTGGATTTATAACCCCCCTTTCTCTCCTGTAGGAGACTCAAAGGGGCTTACAATCTCCTTGCCCTTCCCCCCTCACAACAAACACCCTGTGAGGTGGGTGGGGCTGAGAGAGCTCCGAGAAGCTGTGACTAGCCCAAGGTCACCCAGCTGGCATGTGTGGGAGTGTACAGGTTAATCTGAATTCCCCAGATAAGCCTCCACAGCTCAGGCGGCAGAGCGGAGAATCAAACCCAGTTCCTCCAGATTAGATACACGAGCTCTTAACCTCCTACGCCACTCCTGCTCACATACATACATACATACATACATACATACATACATACATACATATGTGTGTGTGTGTGTCTGTGTGTGTCTTTGTGTGTGTGTGTCTGTGTGTGTCTTTGTGTGTGTGTGTGTGTGTATATATATATATATATAATGTTATATATATGTTATATATGTTATATATAAAACAAGTTGGCAGCACAAACTTTAGCACCGGGGGTCATTAGATTGCTATCCACCTGGAGTTCAGCCTCTTCTGTAGTGGTACAAATATATTCCAAGAGGCTGATTGGACCCAACCCCTCCAGGCCTCTGAAAGCTTAATTAAGACCTTCCCCTGCCAACAGGTGCCTGCTTGCCAGAAGGTGTCAGTTCAAGGTTAGCGCTTTGGTGAATTTTTCATTGCTAGGTTTTGATTCTTTTTTAATTGACTGCTAGTTTCTGTTTGTTGTATTGAGATCCCCCACCACCACCACCGCCCCTTAATGCTGCGAGCTACACCCTTGTAGTCTGGCCAACTTTTAAACATCAGTATGATCTGCAGAAATTATCAGGCCATGTCATTTAGCTAGCGTTGCCAATTTCCGGCGGGCGGCTGGAGATCTCCTGGGATTACAACTGATTCCCTGGAGGTGTCAGAGGTCAGTTGCCCTGGAGAAAATGGCTCCTTTGGAATAATACAGAATGCTACAGTTCAGAAACAAGACCCAGACCCAGCGAGACCTCGTATAGTTCCACAGGGCCTGCAAGATGGAGCTGGGTGGCCACGGTATCCAACATAGCCGGCCTCTCTTTTCCTCTCCACTCCTTTTCCCTCCTCCTTCCCTTTTTCCACTCCCTTTCCCCTTTAATTCATTCCCCTTAGTTAGAGATTGGTTACTGAGGTGCCGAAGAAGAAGAAGAAGAAGAAGAAGAACAAGAACAAGAAGAAGAACAAGAAGAACAAGAAGAACAAGAACAAGAACAACAGCAGCAGCAGCAGCAGTTGTTTGGATTTATACCCCATCAAATCCATCAAACAAGCCCCTGCCACTCAGGTGGAAGAGTTGGGAATCAAGCCTGGTTCTCCAGATTAGAATCCACCTGCTCTTAACCACTACACCACGCTGGCTCTCCACAAGGAAAGGAGCCACTGGAAGGCAGAAATTTGGCAGGCCTGCTGTGGTTTGTGGATCAGGGCAAGGTCGGCTCCAGATTTTGAGGGACCCTGGCAGAGAGCTCCTTTCCACCCACACATCCATGTGTCCCCCTCCCGGCCCATGACTCCTTCCCCTGCCCCGCTTGCAAGCCCTCCCACTGCGAATGATCTCAGCCATCTAGGGTTGCCAGCTGTGGGTTAGGAAACACCTGGACAATGGGGGTAGGTGGGCGTGGAGCCTGAGGAGGTTGGGGTTTGGCGAAGGCAGGAAATTCAGTGGGGTGTAATGCCACAAAGTCCACCTTCCAGAGCGGCCATTTTCTCTAGGAGAACTGATCTCAGTCGCCTGGAGATCAGTTGTAATTGTTACCACCTGGGGGCTGCCAACCCTCTAGCTCTCTGTACTGCTCCCAGCCAATTCCCTGGTAGTAATGGGCAGCGTGTACAACTGGAGGCCTGTGTGGCAGAGAACTTGCAAGCAAACATGCAGGGAAAAGACATGTTGGGGGTCAGTAGCAGCAGCAGCAGGCCCTGCCAGAAGCCCCGAGCCCTGGCAGCTGCTCCACACTCCACACTGACCCTAGAACCAGGGCAAAGTTATCAAGCACAAGGCACCAACACACACATACCTCAATCCCACTGAACATCTTCCACAGCCTGTGGACTCAAATGTGAAATAATGTCTCCACCTAGTGGCAGCCTTAAAGAACGACATGCAAATTTAACTCGACGCCCCAATCCGCGGGCAGCAGGGCATTCGTAGAATCATAAGAGTCGGAAGGGAGCCCAAGGGCCATCCAGTCCAACCCCATCCCACGCAGGGAGGCATAATCGAAACGCTCCCGACAGATGGCCACCCAAGAGGGGGTTGCGACATGAACAATGTGGCTAAGAAAGCATCGCAGCAGCACCACTTTGGTGTGCTCACTGCGGGTGCAGGAGGGACTCCCGGAAACTTCCACACAGCAGTTGCGGCATGTAGGGTTCGGTGCAGCATCTTGAGAAAGGGCAAAGGCACCACATTCCTTAAGTGTGTTAAGGGTCAAAAGTGTGTATATGGGGAGAGGGGGGAGGCAAAACAGGTGAGTCGAGACACTGACCCTGTGCACAACAACAGAAGGGAGGAAAATTTGGAGTTAAGGCCCACTGAAGAAGAGAAGAGTTTGGATTTATACCCCCTTCTTTCTGTACTGTAAGGAGACTCAAAGGGGCGTACAAGCTCCTTTCCCTTCCTCTCCCTACAATAGACACCTTGTGAGGTAGGTGGGGCTGACAGAGAGTGAACTGTGACTAGCCCAAGGTCACCCAGCAGGAACATAGCAGTACAGAAACACATCTGGTTCACCAGATAAGCCTCTGCCACTCAGGTGGAGAAGTGGGAAATCAAACCCAGTTCTCCAGATTAGAATCCACCAGCTCTTAACCACTACACTACGCTGGCTAGGAAGACTGCCACAGCATCCTCCTACAAAGGATATAAAGAGGCATACTGCCTCTGGTACTGGAGGGAGTAGATACTTCTGTGGGAGATACTTCTCCCAACACCTGTGGATCTGTTCCCTCTTCTTTTCAAGCCTTCCAAGTTGACAGCCATCACCACATCCTGGGGCAGGGAGTTCCATAAGTTAACCATGCGCTGTGTGAAGAAATACTTGCTTACATCTGTCCTGAATCTCCCGCCCTTCAGCTTCAGTGGGTGATTCTGGTATTGTGAGCAAGGGAGAAAAGGTTTCTTCTTGTCCACTCTCCCCCCGCACAGCTAAATTTTACAAATCTCTATCATGGCTCCCCTTATTGGCCTTCCCCCCCCCCCAACCCCAAACTAAACAGCTCGATCCTGGCAGGGCAGTTGCGCCAGCCCCTGGATGCGGACCCCTCTTTATAAAGAACCAGGAAGAGAGAGGGTCGTTGCAGTGAGTTCTTAATTCACTGCTCTGCCGAAGCGGCTAATTATATTGAATATGTCTAGTTCTAACCCTAATCCATGTATATCCGCACACCTGATTTGGGTTGTCAGTTGTCCCGACAGCCTCCCGATTCACTTCCTCCCCATTCTCATTTTCAGCCCGCCTGGACCTCCTTCGACATTCTCGGCCATCTCCTTAAATATCTTTCGGAAGACGCTTGCCCCGCATGCCTGCCCTCGAATTCTCATCGTCAAAGCATAAGGCCACCTGTTTGTAATCTGTTTTTGAGCGCATCATGTTTACAATGTTTAAATATTTGTGTTTTTATATTATTTATTGTATCGTTTTATATGCTTTTATTTGTAAGCCGCTCTGAGTCCTTCGGGAGACCAGACGGGTATAAATACAATAAATAAATAAATAATAAATAAAGGCGCCCTGGCATCGCGCCTTAGAGAGAAGCCGTGATGGGAAAGAGACAAGGAGATTAATGAAGGGTGTTGAACAAGAACAGAAGAGCATATATTCACACAGGTTAAACGACATTGGGAACTTCTGGAAAAAAAAACTTTTGCTGTGGTAGTTTCTTGCCTCTTACAGGTGCTGGTCACAGGGACTGATTTCCTTAAGCCCAAGGGCAGTGTTGGGGGTGTAACACACCAGCAGAACCAAGTTAGGAATTTTCTGAATTTTTGATACATCTTTAAGGCCTTACACGGCCTGGGACCCTCGTACCTTCGGGACCGCATTACCCCATATATCCCTACTGGTGGTTCCTGGCCCCTCAATGATGCGGCTGGCCCCTGCCTGGTGGAACACTCTTCCTCCAGCTGTCTGGGCCTTGCGGGATCTTGGCGAGTTCCGTAGGGCCTGTAAGACGGAGCTGTTCCACCGGGCTTTTGGAGTGTCCAGCCGCTGAAAGGGGTCCCCATTTTACTCTCCTGTGTTTGGGGTCCCTTACCATCTATGGGACCTTTTTTCTCCCCTCTTTGGGAGGGTTTTAATAAGGGTTTTATTGCTGACGCCGTTTTAATATATCGACCGCTGTGTTTATTTTAAATGGGTTTTTAAATGTATATGTTATATATTTATGTTGTTCACTGCGCAGAGCCCTTCGGGGGTAGGGCGGTCTGTAAAATTCAATAATAAAATAAATAATAAAAATAACTGCAGATGCCACTGCCTCTTCTCCACGCTGGCTCTCCAATGTCAATTACATTAAGTCATATGCACTGATATTTACATGCGCACAATGCCATTGATATCCATATGGACAGAATTTATATGCAGAAAATAACTACAATTGCATGGATATTTTCACTTTGGGGGACAGCTTTTGCAGCTGGCCGAAATCCAGGGTGAAAAAGCAATGCAAGGAACCAACAGGGCTGCAGACAAGCCGGCAAACCACGTAAATGTCTCATGGATAGCCCTTGCCCGGCCTCCGCCGTGCAATTTGCTTTTCGCCACCCCGTGGGGGAGGATGCACTCTGCACATGTTCAGAAGCACCCTCTGCTTCAAGGGCAATCGTTCCTGTTCCTCCCGGGGTCCCACCTCCAAGTAGTAGAGGTCCTGCGTGGTGATCTGCGAGTCCAGGTAATCCTCGTAGGTGTTGAACTGCGTCACAATGTGATCCAAGGCGGCCCCGCCGTCGTCTCCCTCAAGGCCCGCCATGTTGGCCCAGCCCCGTTACTACGGGCCGCGGCGTCCATGGCAACCGATCCCAGCAACGGAGCCCCGCCCACCTTCCCGTTCGCTAACCAACCGGCGAACGGCTGCTTTCGTGGGCCACGCCTCCGCCTTCCACTGTCCCGCCTCGTCGCCGCCCCCCCTAAGAATGAACTAAGAATGAAATGGACCGCGAGGCCGCTCCGCCCACCGGCCTCTGGGCGCCCAATCGCTTCTCGCCTCGAGATTCTACCCCCGCCCCGTCCGCGCGGTCTCCGCCCCGAGGCTGAAAGAGAGCAAAAATAGCGTGTTATAGCTGCGAAAGTATGTTGCGGCTTCGTCTTTCGGGAGCCACCGGTCGCTTCAACAGGTAGCTGTTGCTCACCAAAAGGCTGCCAAGAAGTTCCTTCTTCTGACGCCTGCGAGGCAGGGAGCAGCTAGTGCAGCAGGCAATCAAAAAACACCTTCTGAGCTAGTGACTCTGCATGGGCTGTTTCAAGAGCCCTCTGCTTTGGGCTTTGTTTAAGAGGAGCGTTTCTTCAGCCAGGTGTTCCATGTTCTGTATTCATTTCCATAAAGTTCTGTCCTTCCTATCTCTTCCACCTGTGTTTCCTCTTGTGTTTGGCATTCAGAAACGTGAATCTATCTATCTATCTATCTATCTATCTATCTATCTATCTGTCTATCTATCTATCTATCTATCTATCTATCTATCTATCTATCTATCTATCTATCTATGTATCTGTCTGTCTGTCTGTCTGTCTGTCTGTCTGTCTGTCTGTCTATCTGCTGCCTTCCCCAAAAGGGCTCAGAGTGGTGTACAATAATAAACAATAATATAATAAAACTCGATTTAATAAACAGTGAAAACAGCTACAAATAATTAAAATCAGTTCCAAGCTAAATAAAATACAATTAAAATTTACTTAAAAACTTAAAAATTAGGATTAGGGCTGTGTACATATGTGATTGAAAAGCAGATGAGGATTAGGGCTGGCAACACAAGTAACTGAAGTTGAAAAACAATTACCTGTTAGAGCCAAGAAGCACCTATTCGATCTTTTGGCGCTCTCTGTGTGTGCAGTCAAATAACAGAAAACTTTGTACCCCGCTTATTTGTACCCTGCTTATCCAAACCGTAAGGAGTCTCATAGTGGCTTTCAGTCACCTTTGTCGCCTGTAAGAAGACTCACGGCATGTTACAGACTCCTTTCCTTTCCTCTCCCCACAACAGACCCCTTGTGGAGTCGATAGGACTGAGAGAGTTCTAAGAGAACTGGGACTGGCTCCAGGTCATCCTGCAGGCTTCATGTGGAGGAGTGAGAAACAGATCCAGTTCGCCGGATAAGAGTCCACCGCTCATGTGAAGGAGTGGGGAATCAAACCCGGTTCTGCAGATTAGAATCTGCTGCTGCTAACACCATAAAGTCCACCTTCTAAAGTGGCCATTCTCTCCAGGTGAACTGATCTCTGTAACCTGGAGTTTAGTTGTAATTCCTGGAGATCTCCACCAATGACCTAGAGACTGGCAACTCTACTGGCAAATGCTGTTTGATGCTTTCTTTTTGGCAGTTTCTCATAGCTTATTTTTTTTATGAATGATTAAACTACTGATCCTTCGTCATGCTACTTTTTGCATTGCCAGCCTTCTTAAGAAAGTCTCTGAAAAGGCGCCCTATAAATAAACAAAGAAAGTCCGTGCTGCTACTCAGACACAAACCTCTTTGGAGATCCATTTGAACTCTTGTGCATTCTGCCATAATTGCTCTCCAATCTAATTTTAAAGTCTCCGGAAGCACTTCCCCGAGCAACAATGTTCGCCACTTATTTTCCCGAGAGCTTTTACCCCCTTCCCCAAGAAACTGGTGTGATTGTCAGAAAGCTGAATCACAACCCTGAGCCGCACAAGAAAGAATATTTTACTCCAGACTGATGACCTGGAATCATATGGTGAGATAACCAGATGTGACTTTCTCTCTCCCCTCCCTCTATTTTAGTATCTAACGCAGCTGATATATGTACAGAAAGAAATGCGGCGAAACGAAAGCTGGCTAAAAGCAAACCAATGAATTCTAGAAAGATGCCCATTTTCCGTACAACACCCCCTTGGAGACCAACAATATTTTCGGGGGATGAGCTTTCAAGAGTAAAAGTTCCTTTTGTCAAATACCTTATTATCTTCCCCAGTTTCTGTATCTGACAAATGGAGCTTTTGTTCTCAAAGGCTCACAACCCCCTCAAAGGCTCACAACCCTGAAGTCTTGTTAAACTCTCAGGTGCTACTGAACTCAAATCTGTCTTTTCAGCACAGGTTTTTGGATATAGCCTTGTCAGGGATCTGTTTTAAAATGTTTGTTTCCACTGGTGGGCCAGGACTGGCATTCCAGGCTTCGGGAGAGAGAAAAACAGGTCACAGCAAAATAAATAAATAAAGGTACAATGTATTATCCCTGGCCAAAGATCATAACAACGAAATGGGCACAATGACCAACAATAAAATAAAATAAAGTTAAAAAGATCCCCTGAAGAGGCCAGCCACAGATGCAGGCAAAACGTCAGGAGAGAATGCTGCTAGAACACGGCCATACAGCCCGGAAACCACACAGCACCCAAAAGTTAAAACAGATAAGCAGTGGCATAGTGGTTAAGGGCAGGTGCATTCTAATCTGGAGGAACCGGCTTTGATTCCCCGCTCTGCCGCCTGAGCTGTGGAGGCTTATCTGGGGAATTCAGATTAGCCTGTGCACTCCCACACACACCAGCTGGGTGACCTTGGGCTAGTCACAGCTCCATGGAGCTCTCTCAGCCCCACCTACCTCACAGGGTGTTTGTTGTGAGGGGGGAAGGGAAAGGAGATTGTAAGCCCCTTTGAATCTCCTACAGGAGAGAAAGGGGGGATATAAATCCAAACTCTTCTTCTTCTTAATGGACAAGAAGCATGAGCCAGAGTAGCAAATCAACACCATAAGGAATCTATCATTCAAATAAAGAAGAGAGGACAGTGGTGCTTCTTAACCCCTGCTCCACTATCTTGCCGAGCCACCCAACCTGCTGATGTTGAAACTAAGCACGTGAACTGGAGAATATCTGTTTCAAATTCCACTTGAGCCACAAGGTCACTAGGAGTGGACCTAGCCGTGAGCATGAGGCTGCCAGCAAAAGCTGTGGTTGTGTTATTTATTATTGTTGTGTTTTTTTTATTGTTAAAGTGCCAAGTTTGGAAATTGCTGGAGATTGGGCGGGAGATGGGGAGTGGACTTTGGCGAAGAGGAAGATCTCGGGGGATTAAAAATAAAAAAAATTGAAAACATTCATCTCCAGAGCTGGGGCAGAGGAAGCGGTTTCTTGATGACAGCAGTCCAGTGAGCAGAAGGTGGTCAGGGGTGGGCGGGACCAAGAAAACCAACAGCAATGTTACCCATGAGGAAAAGACAACTCAAAATTGGTTTCCGGGGAAAGACTCGGGTAAAATGATCTCTAAAGAAATGGGGGGAAAACAGGGAACGACGCACCCCAAAACCAAAGTGAAAACTAAATTGTGTGTTCCTGCATTGCAGGGGGTCGGACTTGATGGCCCTTGGGGTCTCTTCCAACTCTATGATTCTAAAGGTATAAAAATGCATGCAGAAATTGGGAGATAAACCAAAGCAATAAGAGCCCAAAAGCGATGGGGGGAAAAATGTGTGGAAAAGCCCAATGCAGACTGAGTAACTCTGTATACAGCAGTACATGTATCTCCCTCTTTAGCTTTAAAAAGGGCTTGGGCAGATTTATAGAGGAGAAGTCGATCTATGGCTACCAATCTTGATCCTCCTTGATCTCAGATTGCAAAAGCCTTAGCAGACCAGGTGCTCGGGAGCAGCAGCAGCAGCAGAAGGCCATTGCTTTCACATCCTGCACGTGATCTCCCAAAGGCACCTGGTGGGCCACTGCGAGTAGCAGAGAGCTGGACTAGATGGACTCTGGTCTGATCCAGCAGGCTAGTTCTTATGTTCGTATGTTCCCTCACCTTTCGAAACCAGCATATGACTCTGATAAATGTCAGAGGCTGTCTAAGACCCCTTCCGCACATGCAGAATAATGCACTTTCAATCCACTTTCGCAATTGTTCGCAAGTGGATTTTGCTACTCCGCTCAGTCAAATCCAGCTGCAAAGTGCTTTGAAAGTGGATTGAAAGTGTGTTATTCTGCATGTGCGGAAGGGGCCTAAGAAGCCTTACTTTTGGCAAGGAGAGATGTGGAGGCTAGGAAGGGACCGTACCCCGCCAAGACGTATCTTTAGAAATGTTCTGCAATTAGAATAGTTTCTTGTTTGGATACAAGGCAGCATGGTGGAGGGGGTAGGAAACAGCAATAGGAGGGAAAGCCATTCAAATGTCGCTCCCGGCCTCTTTGCGTTTCCACAAGGAACTCCAAGCCCCGGCGTTCCAACTGTCTGATCGCGGCATTCATCACGGTGTCGTCCAGGGTGAAACTGGAGTGCTGAACTCGGTTTTTCGATGCCAGCTGCCACCCAAGTGAGGATGTGAGCAGACGGATCGTGGGGACCAATTCAGAAGCACTCTGAGCGGGGGATGGTTGCTGTAATGCTTTGGTAAAAAAAACTCATGAACTGCAATCAAAGGCAGGCTCCGACTCTTTCTGTGGCTCTCGCGCTGATCCTCAAGGACAGACAGATTGCTGGGCTTACATTATTTAGAGAGGCTGGGAGCTGCTGAGGTAACGAGAGAGTCAAAAGGAATATTCTGTCTCGGCTTTAGAAAAGCACACCAGTGAGAATTGAGAGGGAGTTCAGAATCCTTCCAGGAGAGAAAGGTGGGGTAGAAATCCAAACCCTCTTCCTCCTCCTCCTCCTCCTCCTCCTCCTCCTCCTCCTCCTCGAGATAATATTTCTTTATTTTTTATTTATGTTTCTCACAGGGACTCAGAGCAGATTACGCTTATTGAGTCAGTACTGTCAACAAAATGGGATATTCAGTAACCAGTGCTTTCGGCCTGCGGAAGTCTGGAGCCACGTGAAAGAGCTGAACGTAAGTATTAACATGACACATTTCGTGTAAGTATTAGCATGACACACTTAGCAGTACAAAAATTACATAATAGGGTCCTACTTTCAGTGAGCAATATAGACCACAGTCCTTACTCATTTATGCAAAAAATGTTCTTGAATCATTTTGTGCAGTGCAACCCTATTACCTACACAGAAAAGCTCTCTTGGATTGTTGCATAGTTTGCAGAAGGTGAGGAAAGCAAGAGCTTTTTTGATTTCCTCAGGCAGGCCGTTCCATAAGGGGAGCACCACAATGGAGGAAGTATGTGTACAGGAAGAAGAAGGAGAGGAGTTTGAATTTATATCCCACCTTTCTCTCCTGTAAGGAGTCAAGGTGACTTATAAGCTCCTTTTCCTTCCTCCCCCACGACAGACACCTTGGGGCTTTCCCCACTTACCTTCTGCTGCGCGCTACTCCAGGAAAGTAGCGCGGGGTCCAGCAGCGCTCCCCACTTGCAAGGACGGCAACCACGCAGCCGCCCCGACGCTGCCGCTCTTGCACCACCTCAGCGCACGTCATTCCTGGCCCTGAAGAAACGGCACCTTTTGATGACCCCGCGCAGAGCAGAGCGCGGGGTCGTGGGGAACCCCGAGAGCGTGCCAGGAATGACGCACGCTGAGGAGGCGCGAGAGCGGCGGGCAGCAGAAGGTGAGTGGGGAAATCCCCCTTGTGAGGTAGGTGGGGATGAAAGAGTTCTCAAAAGAACTGTGACTAGCCCAAGGTCACCCAGCAGGAATGTGGGAGTGTGGACAGTAATGTCGCAGACATATAATCCTTCCTTCGTCCAGTCTCCCTTTCATCATACAGGATAGTACCATTTCTGTATCCAATTCCGCCCCAGAGGGCTCATGGCTCAGTGGTAGATACACCTGCTTTCAATGCAGAAGATCCCCAGTTCAGTCCAAAAGGGATCAGGGAACAGGTGATGAGAAAGACCTAAACCAGAGATTTTGGACAGCTGCAGCCAGTTTGAGTAGGGAATATTGACCAGAGGCGTATCTAGGGAAAATGTAGCCCGGTGCAAAATCTGAGTTTTCCGCTCCTCCCCACCCCCTTATGGATGGCCGCCCTCCCCCACAATGACCAAACAACTTTTTTTGCACCAGGTCATCAGGGAAGGAGGGGGTGTGTGGGGGCGATTTTCTGCCCCCCACATGATTAAGTGGCCACAGCCTGCAGCCCCATATGTCCCCCTGGGCGGTACGCCCCTGCTATTGACAACGATGGATCAATGGCCCGATTCAGCATAAAAGCAACTTCATATGGGCTTATACTGAGGCAGCAACGTTAAACGCTGCCTCTTCCATCTCCTGTGATGGTGGGAAAATATAATCATACAGTTAAGAGCAGATGATCTGTCTGCAAATGGGACTCCAAACCTGCTGCATGAAGCAAACCCAGAGTGATTCCACACAGGGGCATGAAAATAGCATTGTGGGAGAGAAGTTCCCACAGACCTCTTCCCCCAAACGCTTCTCACCTGTTACATTTGGTAGAACCCGGGTTAAATGAAAGTCTCCAAATTAGCGACCTTTTCCCTTTAACCCCAATTTCAGGTGGTTCCTGCTTGCCTGTGCAAACTATGGCAAGCAGGAAGTGTTCTATTTACCCCCCCCCCCCTTCTGTCCACCATTATGGTGGATTTTCCATGTGGCCGCCAATAGAGTGGATTATCTAGGCAGCCACCATTTTGTGCCAGAAAGTGTGTGGGGGGGATTCTTGGGGTGGGATTTCTGGGATTCTCAGGGGGGATTCTAGGAGGGGGATTCTCAGATGTGCAGTTGGCCAGGAAACACAGCGTTTCCTGTGCAAACCATGCCGCATCCTGATGCCAGAATCCCAGTGCTCCTGGATGGCCCCTGAACCTGCCGTGCAAACAGTGGTGCAGGCAGCACGGGTCCATTTAACCTGTTTGTGTTGCCTGTGCGGAACTGACCCTTCTTTGCCTCGCCTCACCAAAGAGTTCAAAGAAAGGGTTTTTCCGGTATCATTACTGTGCTGCTACTCAACGTGATGTCTCACGGACCAGTCACAGGAGTGACATAGATTTTTACCCCACGTACCAATTAGGAATTGCTTTTTCTTGTTCATCTTTTTTTTCAAAGTGTCAGGCAACGTTTTAGAATTCCGTCGCTCTGGAGGGGAAAATATCTCTCAGTCGGGTTGGAAAAAAAAACTGCCAAGGAAGCACTCCTGTAATTGTACCCGGGAGGAGACTCTAAGAAAAAAATAAAGAATACAACAACCCCCACGCAGAAGTAAAGACAGAAGAGTGTCGTCTTGCTTCCTCTACAGAGCCTCACCTGATTGCCATGGAATCAGGTCAATTAACTCCTTCCCCGGCAAAGATTATAATGACAAGATGGGAGCTGTAATTGGAAGATTGCGCAGCGAGTTAATCCCTCGGCGGGGATACGGTGTGCGAGTCTGTCACCTGGCACAAAGACTCTGAAAACTTTGATGAGTTTGGCTGGGTGCTGGTAGATTGACTGATTGCATTTAAATATATTTACATATCTTCCAAAACTACAGTGGAGGTAGGTTTTTCCCCCCTCAAGGTCTGATAAAGATGCAGAGACTTAAGTGGGAAAAAAATATAGGGTTGCCAGATGTTGTTAGAAGACAAGAGCTGTTTTTCAGACCCCGCTTTTTAGGAGACTCAAAGCAGCTCCCCGATCGCCTTCCCTTCCCCTCCTCCCAACAGTCATTTTGTGAGGTAGGTGGGGCTGAGAGAGTTCTGAGAGAACTGTGACGGGCTCAAGGTCACCCAGCAGGCTTCATGTGGATGAGGAAGAAAAGGAGTTAGTTTTTATACCCTGCTTTTCTCTACCTTTGAATAGTCTCAAAGTGGCTTGCGGTTCCCTTCCCTTCCCTTCCCCTCCCCACAGAAGGCATTTGCGAGGTAGGTGAGGCTGAGAGAGTTCTGAGAGAACTGTGACTGGTCCAAGGTCACGCAGCAGGCTTCATGTGGAGGAGCAGGGAAACAAAATCCAAAATGTCTGACATTCTTACTCACTTACATGGACTTCAGCTACACACCATGGGGCCACACACCATACCATGGGCCACACACCATGACAAAATCATTAAAACATCCAAAGGACCCCTTGTAGACTGCAAGAAATCTTCCAGTTGACGCTCTCTGCTCGAACACTTTCTAACTGGAAAAGGTTGAAACAATTTTAAAGGGAGTCAAATTAATAAATCTCCTCTTATGAGAAACTCAGCAACAACTGAAATGGTGGCAAAAATTTTAGTGGAAGCGTTTTTGAGGGGGGAGGGCAGAGAAATGGGGTTTTTAAAAAACATTTGCAAAACGTTTTCGGGGTCTTCTGCATAGAGGGCCAGAGTCAGGCAAATGTCACTCCACCTCTGAAATCTTCTCATCTTAAAAATCCCATGGGGTTGTCATAAATTGGCTGAGAGTTGATAGCAAAAAACAAAATAAATAAAACTCTACCCATAAAGAAAAAAAGGAATTTGGTGAGAATTCTCTTTAGCTGCGTGTTGACCTAGTTCACAGAGCTACAGTTCTTGGAGAACTAAGGAGTCCTTTTAAACTAGTTTAATTTTATGCAGCACAGATTATGAACCATAGATGTGAAAATAGCATAGACAGGTTTATGTCTGCGTGCCGTCACGGGAAGTCATCCTTGTAATAGGTTGCAGTTGTTTTTTCGCCTTAACAAAATCCCCACACTAAGCACGGTTCACAGTTCAGCATAGGTTCACTTTATTATGGCAGTACGATCGTTTGCAACACGTTTCACGGACGCTTTCACGAAAATGTCGCCCATTGTCAAAATCAGCAACATCGAACAGTGGTTCCAAAACATTGCATGAAACAAGGCATGGATAGAAAAAGCAGGTCACAATCATGAAAAACAAAAGGTGATTCCTCACCAAAGGGGACGAAAATAATTGTTTGGCAAGGGTATTCCTTTCGAGAGTCAAACCTTTGGACGGATGAAATGGCTTTGTTATTGCTAGTCTGCAGCGGAAAGACACCAGTACAATTAAGACAAGAGGAAAGCATACATTTTCTACTATTGCAAGTCGGATTGCTAGTTAGCCAGGAAAAGAAGACGACAGAGCGACTCTCTCCCATGCTTTTAGACATACGAAATCGTCACAGGAGACATCTGTTTAAAAACAACACAGAGTTAAACACTGTCACCTTTAATCGCCCCAATTAAACAGTGGTTAATGAGACAGGTACCTTCTTTGGTTCAAAAGTGAATAACCCTCATAGCCAGCCAATCAGAAATCTCCATTAAGGCTTAACTGGTGATAGATGCCAGTTCATGGGTCCTCCTGGCTAATACAGTACTGCTAGGTTCTGGACAGAAGATTATTCTGGCACATAATTCTGAATTTTGGACGCACACAAATGGCATTGCTGCTGCAATTCAAAAGCAGCACCGGTTTACGATGGATTGAGGAAAGGCCTTTCTAGTAGCCGCCCCTTTGTTTATTGGCAAACTTCAAATTCAGAATCAAAAACAGCATTTTTTCCATGGGCAACATCAGAGATCACCAGACAGAGGCGGAGCTTCCACAGGGCCACCTGCGGACAAATGTCCCAGGCAGCTGCCATTTGGTCATGCCCCACACCGCTCCTCCTTCCCCCCCTTGGCCTGGCCTAGCACCGCAAAGCTGCTCCTTTAGCCGGGTCAAGGGGCGCCCTGCGGAGGCTCCGCTGCCTGGCCCCGCCCGGCTGCCTGAGACTGGCGGCAGCAGCTAAGTGGATTGCGGGGTGGGGAGCGCAGGGGAGCACCCGGAGTAGGTGTTTCCCCGGGCACCATTTTCCCTAGCTACGCTTCCGTCACAAGAACACAACTATTTCCACGGAGCACCTTCCCTTGTGAGACTTGTGGCCTGCTGTGTTGGGTCCAAGCAATGTTCCATTAAATTTGGCACATAGAAAACTGTCAAGGAGGGTTGCCAGTTCTAATGCTGCTAATGCTTCTCAGTGTTTTCTAACATATTGAGCTGATCCAGTCCTCTTGAAGGCAAGTCTCAACAAGAGTGCAGAGGACATCACGGGGCAACTGTTTCCTCCATTTCTGGTTTCAGCCCATGGTCTGAAGTCTGGTCCAGATGTTCTGTTGCCTAGCAACCTCAGGCCATGTTCTTCCACTTCCTCCAGGCAGGGGCTGGGTCATGCATCCTACAGTTGCTAGGCAACGGCAACATTGTGTTTTCTCCCTCCATCTGGGCCTATGTGCCTGGTTGAAATGTGGTTGTACAGATTAACACACAAAAGTAAGGAACAGATGAGGAGTAGACACAGGCCTGGAGTACAGTGTGAAGATTGTGTGATCTGAGCCTGGAATTTAAAGGTGGAACTAGATACCATCAACAAAAAAAAGGACTTGCCCATTCATGCATCTCCAGTGTCCTTCGTCAAAAGTGCCTGACCTTTTTGAGCCTGTAGGCACCTTTGTAATCCGGACCTAGCACGGTGGAATAGCAACAAAATGGCTGGTCTATATGGAAGACCAGAAACCTTGACCAATTCTGCTTGCCTCATTAGGAAAATCCCTGTTTTCTTAAGAGCCTACTTGGCCTTTGACTGCTGTCAACTTAGGGTTGCCACCAAAGGTCCCCCACGGACCTTCTGGCTCTTTTCTTGGATGTCAACAGCAGCCCACGAGTCCTTAAAGAAGGTCTGTCCCCCTGGGGCATATGGCCAGCCTTTACAAAATAGCAAAAAGCCACAAAGAATGATAGGGGCCTTTTGCTTTTGGAAAAGACGTCTCGAGGGGGGCGGGGGTTATTGGCAGAGGAAAGAACCTGCTAATTGGCTCTGACAGTGAGGACTGTCATTTGATCCAGCTAAAGAGCGGGACTTGCCCATCTCTTAGAAACCAGCTCCTGCCCATCAGACCTATAATAGCCGGAATTCCACAGGGTCACGACAGAGGTATTTTAAACACAGACGCTGAAACGATGGGGTTGACGGACAGAATAAGACCCGCTCTTCCAGCTGTCCAAGGAACAGCGGGAGAGAGAATGGAATCATCACCATTCGGGAAGGGAAACGCTCCCTTCCTCGGTCATGAATCCTTTATTTTCCTGCCCGCGGAGGGAAAAGAATAACAGGCCCCAAGATAGCTCAGCAGGCAGGAAAAGAGAGGGGAAGAGAAGATATTATGGCACAAGATAGGTCCTTTTTTTTTCCTTTAAAAAAGGAAACACGAATTGAGTTCAAAAGAAACAGGAATATGGATGGAATCACATGACCTTTTTTTGCACATTATAAGGATTGTCCACAGCTTTGTAGGGCTTGGGAGGGTCTAGGAGGGCAGCCAATTTTCTCTTATTTATTGTCGAAGGCTTTCACGGCCGGAATCACTGGGGTGCTGCGTGGTTTCCGGGCTGTATGGCCGTGTTCTAGCAGCATTCTCTCCTGACGTTTCGCCTGCATCGGTGGCTGGCATCTTCAGAGGATCTGAAGATTCTGAGGATTCATCAGAGCCTCTGAAGGATTCATGAATCTGAAGATTCATCAGATCCTCTGAAGATGACAGCCACAGATGCAGGCGAGACATCAGGAGAGAATTTCTCTTATTTTTTGGGAAATGACATACACATTTGGGGAACCCTTGTTCTCTGGTTACTTTCTCGGGAAACGTCTGAACTGGATATTGGAGGTCTGCCACTCCCCTTTCCTGATGAGGAGAAAGTAATTAGTATGCTACAGTCAGTCTCAGAAAAAGATGTTAGTAGGGTTGTACATTCCTCCGCCACAGAACTCAACATGCTGAATCTCCTCCTGGGTCCTAGTGCCTACCTTGTCCGCTCCCCAAAGGAGTATCTAGGGATAATGCAGCCCAGTGCAAAATCTGAGTTTTCTGCCCCACCCCCATATGGGCAGCTGCCCTCCCCCACCACGACCAAACAACAGTTTTTGCACCAGGTCATCAGGGAAGGAGCAGGGGTGTGTGTGGGGGGGCAATTTTCCATCCCCTTGTGACTAAATGGCCTCAGCCCAGGGACATTGGACCCCATATGTCCCCCTGGGTGGTACACTCCTGCTGCTCCCCCATCTGTTTGAAAGTTTGATGAACTATAAATGCTTTTGTAACAAAGTACCATGTTCAATAATGCACAGAATAATGGTTTTGACAAAGTCAACCCATGAAAATGAATGATAACTCTCATATTTGTTCAGGACTATACTCTAATGCGGAAACATACAGTTTTATTGAGCATGGCACCTCAACTGACTGTACCAGCCATTCTCAACCAGGGTACGGTGGTACCCTGGGGGGCTGTGAGCATGTCCCAGGGGTACCGCGGCAACAATACCGCCCCCCCTCATTTTTGTGGTGCCTCCCACCGGCGCCAGCAAGGACATGGAGCTGACTCATGGGGCAGGGCCTGCCACAAGGTCAACAGCCACCCCCCCCCAGCGCTTCCCTTCACCCTGGGAGGGGAAGGTGGGGTGTGTGGCAAGCAGGGGCAATGGGAGGGGATGGTGGAGGGTGGTGGCAGGGGTACTGTGAGATATGAAGTGTGAGGTCAAGGGTACACTGACTTCGAAAAGGTTGGGAAACACTGGACTGTACTAACAACTTTTTCTGAGACTGAGGATAGGATACACCACAGCCTTGACCTGGATAGTCCAGGATAGCCTGATCTCATGAGATCTTGGAAGCTAACAGGCTTAGCCCTGGTGAGTACTTGGATGAGAGACCACAAAGGAAGTCCAGCGTCGTCACACAGAGGCAGGGGATGGCAAAGCACCTCTGAATATCTCCAGCCTTAAAAACCATATTTGGGGGGGGGGGGTCATCACAATAAGTCAACTGGAACTTGACGTCACTTTTCACCACCCTCTGGATACACCACACTGGTTTGGAACACAGCCCATCCCAGATCATCTGATCTGTTGCTAATCTTTTTTCAGTTGGGTGGTTGGGAAAACACTGCAGTAAAATAAATGAGGTAAACTACTCCAAACTTTCTCCTTATGCAGGATGAGAGGAAAGGCAGCTGTTCAAGGCTTACACCAGACTGAGATTTCTTCCTAGGCAGTAATAGGGAACCAGCCCCCTCCCAAAGTGTATACAAGGTATATGTAAATTTACACCCACACACAAACACACCTATGAAATATTGCTGGCCTCAACAACAACAACAAAAATCTGGTTTCCCTCCAAATTTCTCAAAGGAAGAACCTTCACATTTGCTTCCAGTTTTGCCCTGGGCAAAATCTGGTAATAACCTGGGGGGTATGTGAAAACTCCGTTCCTAAGTACGTTTGCATTCCTTGAAATTCTTCAAAGTGGAGGAAGCCCTCTCCCCCTTTGCCCAATCCTTTTCAATTTGGGATTTTGTGTGAAAATTATCATGAAGCATTCCCTGCTCCGACCAAAGAGCGGAGAGTACTTCTGGCATATTCTAAACTCCACAGAAACACTGGAGACTATCTAGGTCCATCAGAACCACGGGGATTAAAAACTACCAACTGGAAATCCTAAACTTTGGCCTTGCAGTGTTGCACAGAACCCCTTCAGAACGGCAAATATATTGCATGATTGTTTTCCTCTGAAGTTTATCAACTGCTTCAAAAATAAAAACCACCCACTGAACTGGCCGGGCGAAACCTCCTTCACCCGTCGACTTGACTGAGGTATGTTCAACATTTCTTGTTTTCAAAGTGCAGGAAAAAGTGATGCGGAAATAGAGGGGGGGGAAATAACCCATGGAAAACACGGGCAATTTCCTTTCCCATCACAGATCAAAGATCACAGTAAGAAATCGATTCCAACGAATAACGGATTTTTCTTTTTAAAAAAACAAAACAAAAAAGTCTCAACGTGGGACGAACCCTTGCCCATCTGTAACAGTTGTAACTCTTTTGGAAAAGCCATTCACCATTTTAAGTCAGAAGAGGACAATCCGTGTTCAGCAACCGGAAAGCAGAAACCACGAGACTGAAAGTTAAGGCAAAGGCCCACGTGTCTCTCTGTGTCCACTGGAGCTCCTTTCGTGTTCTCCCCCACAGAGTGGTAGAAGAATTCGGCCTCTTCTCTTTTTTTTCACTACCCCGAAAAAGCTGTTCAACTCTGCTCGGCCCCCAAACGAAACTTCGCTCGGCCCCCAAGGATCTCCACACAGAGTTTGCTCCATTGATCCCACCTCTCTGTGGAACCGCAGACAAGCGTCGGCCCCTGAGAAAAAGAACATTCCTTCACCGCAGAGTTCAAGCCATGACTATCCAAAGCGAAACTTGAGTCTGTATTTGACTGGAGGGGAGTTCTTCCGAGGCACGGGCTTTGGGACCTTTGGCTTTGCCGGGATAACAACAGGTGGCTTTTTCTTTTCCGGGACAGTGACGGTGAAAGAAAGTTCCGGCGGTTCCACTTGTCTGAACCTGGGGAGGAAATGAGTCGAAAGGTGCTGGGGTTTTACTTGAGGGCTACACCCCCGTTTGGCTTTGCCTCGCTTGTTCAAAGCCACGTACCATTCTCGTCCCGTTTTTTCAGTTCGGTAAACCGCCGAGGCGTAGGTGTTGTAGCTGTTTTCTTGAAACCTCTCCCTGAACTTGCAGTCCTCGGTAAATTTGGCCTGAAACAAAAATTTGTGGCATGTTACCATACTCGTTTTTTTTTTCATTGTACTAGGCTACAAGATGTTGAAAACTTGGGCCGCGCTTCAGTCACGGGAGGCGTCTTGTGCTTTTATCGACCACAGGGATTTTGCAGGGATAAAAAGTGGAATGCAGCGAATTGAAAAGACGGCTTTTCATTGTGATTGGAAAGAAACGCTGGGAGGCAAAGAAGAAGAAGAAGAGTTTGGATTTATATCCCTCCTTTTCCTCCTGTTGCGAGACTCAAAAGGGCTTTACAATCTCCTTTCCCTCCCCCGTCCCAACAAGAAGAAGAAGAAGAGTTTGGATTTATATCCCTTCTTTCTCTCCTGCAGAAGACTCAAAGGGGCTTACAATCTCCTTACCCTTCCCCCCATACAACAAACACCCTGTGAGGTAGGTGGGGCTGAGAGAGCTCCGAGAAGCTGTGACTAGCCCAAGGTCACCCAGCTGGCGCGTGTGGGCGTGCCCAGGCTAATCTGAATTCCCCAGATAAGCCTCCACAGCTCAGGCGGCAGAGCGGGGAATCAAACCCGGTTCCTCCAGATTAGATACACGAGCTCTTAACCTCCTACGCCACTGCAACAAACGCCCTGTGAGGTGGGTGGAGCTGAGAGCTCCGAAGAACTGTGACTCGCTCAAGGTCACCCAGCTGGCATGCATTGGAAGGCACAAGGTAATCTGGTTCCCCAGACAAGCCTCCACAGCTCAAGTGGCAGAGCGGAGAATCAAACCTGGTTCTCCAGATTAGAGTGCACTTGATCTTAACCGCTACACCACACTGGCTCTTCCGTAGAAGCCTCCCTCATACTTCTGGCTACACAGAAGAGGCTACCCTGCAGATACAACCATTGTGCCTTTCTAATATTGCTGCAACCTGATGGAACATCATCCTGGCCCTTTCTGCACAAACCTTTGCAGCCTCAACATGTTTTAAATGCTTTACCAGGATGTATGTTTTGAAAATGTCTTCAATTGCCTGTGCAATCTCTGGCTCATTCCGCACACGCAGAATAATGCACTTTCAAACTGCTTTCAGTGCTCTTTGAGGCTGTGCGGAATGGCAAAATCCACTTGCAAACAATTGTGAAAGTGGTTTGAAAACGCATTATTTTGCGTGTGCGGAAGGGGCCTCTTTAAGACATTTCTCATGCCTGATTGGCATCCCCAGATTTCCTCCTTGGGGCTGTTTTCTGAACTCACTCCATTTCCTCTAGCCTGTTTATTTGCACCACTTCAGTTTGGGAGTTTTTTTTGGGTGGGGGGGGCTAATCTTTAAAGCAGTGGTTCTCAACCTTCCTAATGCCGCGACCCTTTAATACAGTTCCTCAGGTTGTGGTGACCCCCAACCCTAACATTTATCCATTGTACAGATGGAGAACACTGATGCAGAGAGTCTTAGGCGACCCCTGTGAAAGGATCACAAACCCCAAAGGGGTCCCGACCCCCAGGTTGAGAACCGCTGCTTTAAAGCATCAAGCACAAGGTACCATGAACTACAGCACGAGACTCTGAAACGCCAAAGCACTGATTCTACACGTAGCTCAAAAAATGGGGGAAGTCACTTTATTGGATGCCAGGAATTGTTTTGAGAGGGTGAGCGTGGGCATACATCATGGTAAAGCTGGGAGGGGAAGGTTGAAAACATTTTAAGAAATGTTTTAAGTGATTTGTGTGGAAAGGGCCACTGTGCTCCATCATACTGGCAATCTGTTGTAATATTATCTGTATGCATGCATGCGCCATCCAGTCACCACGTGGCAAGCCCAGCGTGGGGCTTTCGATGGAGGTGAGAAGCAGAAATGGTTTGCCTGCCTCCCTCTGCACAGCCTTCCTTGGTGGTCTCCCCTCCAAGAGTTGACCCTGCGTAGCTTCTGAGATCTGATGGGATCGAGCTACACCATACCATTCCACATCTCCAGTGGCCAAACGTACCCATTTATATATAAAGTTCCTGAACCAGCCTCTATGCTGGGGATAATTAGGAAAGGAGTTGATAATAAAACTGCAAGGATTGTCATGCCCTTATATAAAGCAGTGGTGCGACCGCACTTGGAGTACAGTGTTCAGCTCTGGTTGCCACATTTCAAAAAGGATATCGAGAGATAGAAAAAGTGCAGAGAAGGGCAACAAGGATGATTGAGGGACTGGAGCACCTTCCTTATGAGGGGAGGCTGCCGCGTTTGGGACTCTTTAGTTTGGAGAGGAGACGTCTGAGGGGGGATATGATTGAAGTCTACAAAATTATGCATGGGGTAGAAAATGTTGACAGAGAGAAATTTTTCTCTCTTTCTCACAATACTAGAACCAGGGGGCATTAATTGAAAATGCTGGGGGGAAGGATTAGGACTAATAAAAGGAAACACTTCTTCACGCAACGTGTGGTTGGTGTTTGGAATATGCTGCCGCAGGAGGTGGTGATGGCCACTAACCTGGATAGCTTTAAAAGGGGCTTGGACAGATTTATGGAGGAGAAGTCGATCTATGGCTATCAATCTTTGATCTGAGATTGCAAATGCCTTAGCAGACCAGGTGCTCGGGAGCAGCAGCAGCAGCAGAAGAAGAAGGCCATTGCTTTCACATCCTGCATGTGAGCTCCCAAAGGCACCTGGTGGGCCACTGCGAGTAGCAGAGTGCTGGACTAGATGGACTCTGGTCTGATCCAGCTGGCTCTTTCTGATGTTCTTATGTTCTTAATTCCTTTAACTGGAAAATGTCATAATTGAACATGGTTCCTGGACCTGCTGCCTGAGATTCCTTTGCTTTCCGAGGGTGGACCCGTTTCTCTTTCGTGCAAAACCCTTTGCCAATAATACACACCACTCCATTCCTGGGGTAATAAATTGGCCATAGCCGTTTTATTGACCAGAAGCATGAGGCTAAGCCTGGGTCTGGATCTGGTCATGCGGGTATCGTGCTGAAGCTCCCGCAGGGGGGGCGCCCTCGTACCTGAGCTTCGCTTCACTGCAGGGCTCTGCCGGGCGGACGCTCCTGGCAAGAGATGTCCCCCCCCACCCCCCGGCTCTGTTTGGCAGGGGCGGTCGCCTCTTGCCGCTGCCAAAGTCTCGGTTCACCCCTCCGTTCCTCCGGTGACGTTATCCCTTGCCAGGCATGGGTCCTCTTCCCCTTCCGCCCTTACCTGGGTGGCATCCGCTGGTTTCGCCTCCCCCCACCCCGAGCAGCAACCGCATCTTGTGGTAATTCACAGATGTCTTTAACGGGAAAATGCCATGAAATTGAACATGGGGGGTTATCTACATGGAAAGTTATCTGCTCCATCACCAGCTAGTGCAGGCCAATGGAGTCCACTTTGGGTTGGTGGCAGGTCTTGCTCTGATAGCTGGTCACACAGCAGGCTTCAGCGGGAGGAATGGGGAAACAAACCCAGTTCACCCAGTGGTGGGATCCAAAAATTTTAGTAATAGGTTCCTATGGTGGTGGGATTCAAACTGTGGCGTAGTGCCAATGGGGCTGGGGGGGGCATGACGGGGGCGTGGCTGGGCATTCCGGGGGCGGGGCATTCCTGGGCAGGGCTGTGGCAAGGACGCAGCCGCTGCACCGGTCCTTTGGCGGGAAACGAATGCACGCAGGCACAGGCTGCCACGCACGCCGGTGCACCTCCTGCTAGACTGCTTCAAGTTCTGCGCACCACTGCTGAGAGGAGGGGCGTAACTTAGGCAAAAATCATGTGGCAAAATCACCAATTAGTAACCCCCTCTCGGCACATACAAATAATTAGTAACCTACTCTCGGGAACCTGTGAGAACCTGCTGGATCCCACCTCTGAGTTCACCAGATTAGAGTCCGCCACTCTTATCCACTACGCCACACTGGCTCTGTTGTAGGCTGTACAATTAATCAGAGAAAGGGTGCAGAGATGGGAATATTAAATACCTCACTCCCAGCTTGGAGGCCTTTCCCTTCAGCAATTCTGATGTCGAACGACAGCCAGGTTTGATCTGCTTTCTCACAGAAAGCAAAAACGCAGCCAGAGATCAGGATATCAGATCTGCCGCTGCACATCTAGCCTGGCCCTCCCCTCTCAAGCTGTTCAAAAGCTCTTTTTCTTGCCTAAACTTCCTGATGAGCTCCCCAATTTTTTTCCCCATGAGTCTGCAGAAACAGAGTTTCTCGCATGACCAGCAGAATACAAGAGAAGGAACAGTCACTCAACCAGCCATAAAGGGCACGGGAAGTACACGGCTCACCATATTGATGCTTCAGCTCAGTGGCGAAGCCATTTTTAGCTCCCGTGAAAGCAGAAAGAGCTGTGGGGTGTATTTTCCTAATGGACGAACCAGCTACTAAGACAAAGTGCTCATTTGTCAGACTGGGGTGGTTCAAACTATCAGGCTGAGCGAAACCTGATATGTGCATGAAATACCGAAGCACTGAAAACGACAGTAGGATGTACAACGCTTCTCTCCCACAAAAAATCTTTGATTCGCTTAGGGTTCCCCCCCACACACACACACACACACAGTGCTTTGGATGCTTGCAGGACCATATTTGCAAGACTCTCCATAGGTGCGTCGTGTGACATGGAGTCACTTCTGATTTATGCCGACGCTACGAATTGGTAGTGCAAGGTGCAGTCAAGTTGTCACCAATTTGTGATGACCCCATAGAGCAGGGGTGTCAAATTAATTGGTTATGAGGGCCAGATGTGACATAAATGTGATTTGGTCGGGCTGGACCTGGGAGCAGAGGCGTATCGGGGAGGAAATGGTGCCCGGGGGGTAACACCTGCTTAAATTGATCGTCCTGGGTTGGAAGAAGGAATGTTCCGGACTATGGAGGACTGGGAATGGCCCCTGGAATGAACTGATTGCTACTGCCATTTTAGGATCTATGGATTATGGGTATTATAGTTTTAATGTTTTACTGTTTGTGTTTGTTTTTTGATATGTTTTTAATACGTATTTGAGCTGCTCTGTCCAGAATAGGGTGGGATAATGAGTCTAATAAAATAAATAGGGAAAAAGCCCTCTCCTGCGCATCCCCTTTCTTCATAGGCACATTGTGATTTTTTTTCAAAGTTATATTAAGTTATATTGTTATATCATAAGTTATATTGCTGCTGCAGCCTTTGCTCTATCAACTGCAGAAGTGGAAGGGTCCCATTTCCTTTCCAAAGTCCAACCAAGTATGTTTTCATCACAGGGTTGCCAACTTCCAGGTAAGGCTGGGAGATCTCCTGGAATTACAACTGACTTCCAGACTACACAGATCAATTCCCCTGGAGAAAAGGGCTGCTCTAGAGCACAGGTGTCAAACTCGCGGTCCTCCAGATGTTATGGGCTACAGTTCCCATCATCCCCTGCCACCATGATGGGAACTGTAGTCCATAACATCTGGAGGGCCACGAGTTTGACACTTGCAGGCTTAGAGTAGTTCAACTATGGTTCTCAGATGTTCATAGACTACAATTCTCATGAGCCCTACCACTTGGCCATGCTGGCAGGGGCTGATGGGAATTGTAGTCCATGAACATCTGGAGGGCCATAGTTTGAAGACCCCTGCTCTAGAGAGTGGACTCTATGGCATTTGACCCACTGCCCCAAACCCCTCCAGGTCCCACCCCTAAAATCTCCCCCAACTGACATTGGCAACCCTACTGTTCAACATCCACATTGGTGGGCCTTCATCTTAGAAAAAGCTGCTTTCAGCTTGAGGAATCCGAGTTTGAAAACTCAAAACCCAATTATCCTTCCACCCTTCCCCAACCTCTAGTTCTCCGCAAGAACCTGGCTTTCATCCCTGTTTGCTTGACAGGAAGAAGAAACAATGGTGTTAATTAAGCGCTGTTCCAAATTTCCAGTTTTCTATTGTGGCAGCCGGGTCACGCATGACGGAAGAAGAGCTACAGCCGTCTGCTCCTCCCCTCCCGCCCTCCAGGCAAAAGACCGAGCTAAATAGCTCCTAACAATATAAGAGAGTGCGGAAAGATGATAGCATCGAGTTCCGTTGCTGAGTTGTTTGCCATAAATCTGAGCAGACAATTCCCCGTGATTGCTTCCCAAAGGGTTTGTGTATCTGTATATATATTTGGCATAGAGATGTGCGTCCCATCTGTCAACGTGGCCTCTTTAGCCCAGAGAGATGTCAAGGGCCTCCTCATTAAGAGCCAGAACTGGAGAACAATGCAGGTGTTAACACCAGCTTGAATCCCCTTTACCCTCCCCCCATCACTGTTTCACTTGTGAAAAAGCTTGGACTCCTCAAGACCTTGAACAAAATGGCTTCCTAGAATCTTTTCCTTATCCAGAGTAGAAGAAGAAGAAGAGTTTGGATTTATATCCCCCTTTTTCTCCTGCAGGAGACTCAAAGCAGTTGGACACCTTCTCCCTACCTTCCCCTCTACAACAAACACCCTGTGAGGTAGGTGGGGCTGGAGAGGAGACATTGAGGAAGCTGTGACTAGTTTTCCAAGGTCACCCAGAAGCTTTGGCGTGTGTGTGGAGTGTACAGGTTAATCTGAATTCCCCCCAGATAAGTTCCTCCATTGTGCTCAGGGCGGCAGAGCCGTGTGGGAACCAAAACCCGGGTTCCTCCGGTGGATTAATTAGATACACGAGCTCTTAACCTCCTACGCCACTGCTGCTCCCTGTACTGTGTTCAGTTCTGGGCACTGCAATTCAAGAAGGGTACTGACCAGCTGGGAACGCGGTCCAGGAGGTGATCGGCTAACCTAAATGGTAAAAGGTCTGAATTCTATGCCCTCATACAGGTGGTAATTCCATGTAGATACCGACGATGCTGAGAGCCCATTGAATCCTATCAGCCCCCTACTAGCGGATGGTCAATTCCGGCCATGCTGGCAGGGGCTGATGGGAATTGTAGTCCATAACATCTGAGTGCCAAAGGTTCGCCACCACTGCCCTACGGAGAGAGAGAATTAGGGAGCTGGGGATGGTTAGTTTGGAGAAGCGAAGATTAAGGGGGAACATGATAGCCATGTTTAAATATTCGAAGGGATGCCATGTGAAGCCTCCACAGCTCAAGTGGCGGAGCGGGGAATCAAACCCGGTTCCTCCAAATTAGAGCACAGCCTGGCAGGTTGGGGTCAAGGGGTGTCTGACAGCGGCCCAGCTAGGCTGCTCCTTCAGCCGGTGAAAGCTCTGCCAGCCGAAGGACCAGCCTGGCAGGGCAGGGCCAATGGGAGGGGTGTGAAGGGTGATTCTCTGCCCGCCCCCCTACAGCAGCTGATGCGTGCTGGTGTGACCAGTAGACGTGTGCCCGGGGACATGTGCCCCACCTCTGCCTTTTAGGGACTTGATTCCAAATTCTTTTACCCCAGCATCCATCTTGAGTTACATAATTGGGCACGCAGCTGTATGTTGAGATGTTGCCAAGGTGCCCCAGATACCACATATCTGGGATTTCTGAGACTATTCCAGTGTGACTGACAGACACCCCCCCCCCCCCCCCCCCCCACCAATCAAGTATTATGAGTGGCCATATCCAATACAACAGATGTCTGTTCCGAAGGGCAATTTTCTCCTCCTAATCTATGTCTGGCCATCCGGGCTAGAACAAAAGGTTGAAAGGAAGTATTGATGGGATCTCGTCTGCGGCTGCCGAAGCAAGTCCTCCGTCTCCTGCCAAGTTCTGTATCAACCAGAAAAGCCAATCCTTTGTCTCTTGGGACATTAATTTTGCTCAGCCGCTTTCACAATCAGTGAGGACAGAATTATTAAGCTAGACGGCGCAGTGAAAAACGCCTGTGTAAATTTTGCTTTTTTAAACGTTAGGAACACGAACAGGCCTCCAAGCAGGTATTCCCTCAGGGGCATGTCAATGAAGCTGGCGGTTGACTTATTCAATCCCCACAGTTATTGTATTGTTTTTATTTAGTTTAAAGATACGAGACTGTGGATTTGGGTCTCACCCAGATAATTTTTTTTTTAAGCGCTGAATATAACTTTACTTCATTTGAATGGATATTATGCAGCGTTGTGAGCCTACTTTAAGTTAATCTGGAGCACAGGTGTCCAACTTGCATGATGCTGGCAGGGGATGATGGGAACTGTAGTCCATAACATCTGGAGGGCCAGCTGTTTGGTCAGCAAGTGCGATTGGGAAAGCAAATTCTAAATCTCTGCAACAAAGGGCCTTATCTTACACGATATCTGGTGGTTTACATAGGCTGCCACCCCAGGCGGAGAAGTTTCCATTTCTGGTATGCTCAATTCGGCTGGCCTCGACCTGGGCAAGGGCCTTTATGGTTTCCTGGTCTCCCCTGCCTTGGTGGAACGCTTCCTCCAGGGCCTGTTGCCTAGGGTCTCCAGTGGACCTTGGTGAGTTCAAGCTAGGGCCTGGTAGACTAGACGGAGCTGTTCCAACGTGCCTTTCAGGGTGGGGCTGGGTCAGCTGGTCTACCGCTTCCCACTCCTGAAGCTGCCAGTTTTCCATCTTAGCAGGGCCCTTGATTCCATCTTGGGTCCTGCCTTTCCTCCCAGCCTTTTTTGGATTCGGGCAACCTGTCTTTAAATCTTTTGCTTGCTCTTAACTCTTAAGTTATTTAAATTTTGGGTAACTGCTGCTACGGGCGTTGGAAATTTTTTTTTTTTTAAATGGGGTTAAGTTTTAGCTATGTATTTTTATGTGCTGTTATTGGAAACATTTGTACTGTGAGCCACCTCAAGCCCTTTGGGGATGAGGCGGCCTATAAATCTAATTAACAACAACTACTACTACTACTACTACTACTACTACTACTACTACTATTATTATTATTATTATTATTATTATTATTATTATTATTATTATTCCTGGAAATTTTTGAGTGGAATTTGGGGAGTGACAGAATCCCGAGGAAGGGAACTGGAAGGGAACTCAGCAAGGAATGTGAAGTCACTCTAGAATTTTCAGATTCTCCTTAGGGACCAGTGGTAGGTAGCTTTATACTCAGAGGCTAGCAGGACTGGTACTTCATCAGCCCCTGCCAGCATGGCCAATTGGTCATGCTGGCAGGGGCTGATGGGAATTGTAGTCCATAACATCTGGAGTGCCAAAGGTTCACCACCACTGTCCTAGACTATGGTATGCCATAGAGCAGGGGTTCTCAAGCCGGTGCCTGTAGGTGTCGTTGAGCCCACCAACACCATTTCCTGGAGCCCACCAAGTGTTTTAGAAAGTGGGTGGCGCTGGATATGGTTTTTGCCCAGCAAGGCTTTGCACTGGAGATTTCATTGGCTAATTTTAAACAAACAAACAAACCAATAAAAGGCTAAGGGATGGAATACTGCGATGACAAGCCCTCCGCCAATGGGTGAGCAGGGCTCATGAAGTGAGTCCTGATCACGCATTGGTGGGTGACATTCCATCTCCGCCCCCGCCTGCCTTCCATCAACCGAGAAGCAAGCCCCAGCACTGAAGTCTGGCTGGCAGAGTCGTGGCACCTTGATGTCCGCTGCTCCGCAAACCCACAGAAGTCCCCTCCCTTCCCCCACCCCAACAGGCTGCCCTTGGGCTGCAGAGCAGTGGCGCCCTGGCGGCCCCTGCCCCCACAGCCTGAAGAAGCGCTTCCATCTCCCCACCCACCCTCAAGAGGCCATCCTGGGCGGTGGAGCAGAGGCACCTGGCCCTCCCACCTCCCCACCCCTAAGAGGCCAGCCCCACTGTCAGAGCAGTGGCACCGGGCGGAATGCTGCTCTGCCGGCCCTGCAAAGCCTTCCCCCCCCCCACCCCAAGCATTACCATTCTACTCTCCCCAAACCCAAGCTTCAGTTCCCACCCTTTCACCAATCCAATACTCACTTTCCATTTCTCCATCCACCCCAAGCCGCACCTTCCAACCTTCCCCCACCCCAAGTCTCCCCATTCCCAAACCTCAAGGTGGTGGCTGGAGAGATCTCCTGGGATTACAACAGATCTCCAAGTGACATAGTGACAGATCTCCAAGTGACACTTGGGGAAAAATTGAGGTGACCAGACAGTCACCTTCACGAACTGAACAGGCGGGCAGGCGGCCTCACGCACACGCACGCGCGTTCAGCCGCAGGAGCGCACTGCCTTCTGGGACGCTCCTGTTTCCCACCCTGTCACAGGGCGGGAAACAACAGTGCCCCAGAAGGTCGTGCGCTCCTGCGGCCGCGCGGGAGGCTGCTGCACTGCCTTGCGCCCCAGAAGGCAGCCTTCCAAAACCTGGGACATTTGAAAAAAACCGTAGGACACGGGACAAGTTGTTTCAAGGTGGGACTGTCCCGCCAAAAGTGGGACGTCTGGTCAGCCTAGAAAAAATGGCCGATTTGGAAGGTGGGCACTATGACCTTACACCCCACTGAAACTGAAGTCCCTCCCAGTGCTTAGATGGTTTCTGGGGTAGTCTGATAGGGTTGCCAGCTCTAGGTTATTAAACTGCTGACTATTTGGCGGTAAAGCCTGGGGAGGGAAAGGGTTTGGGGAGGGGGAGGATCATTCCAGGCTATAATACTATAGAGCCCACCCTGCAAAAGCAGCCATTTTCTCCAGGGGCACTGATCACTATAGTCTGAATCAACTGTATTTCGTGTTCTCCAGGGCCCACCTGGAAGTTGGCACCCCTCGTTAATTTCCCATTGTGTGCTGCAAATCAAGAAGACCAGGGAAGCCATGTGCTTTTCAGAGAAACACGTTTTCCCCCTTCCTACTATATTAGGACCGCAAAATCTCTGCAGAGAACGGGAGCTCAGGATAGGACAGCCTGATCTTTGCCATGTTTACTCCTCCGTCGGCGCCACCGAATAAATTTGCGACTTCTGGCCAAGTAAGCATGCGCAAAACCGCAAACCGTATACATGTGGCAGAGAATTTGAAAACGGAGCCATCTGTGACGGAAGCGGCGCCCTGCCAGAACGAACGCGGCTTCTGAATCCAGTTTCCTTGTTCTAGCAACCAGGAATTGTTTACCGCTCTAATTCCGTTGGGCATCTGAAAAAGGCAAGCTGACAGAGGAAACACCCAAGAAATGGTTCCCATCCTGCTTCTCCAGAGTCCCATATAACGGCGAGACTTTGTTTTATCTCTGTTTCTGCTGAACGCCACCAGGATGCCGGAGCTATCAAAGAGCTTCCCTGAGTGACAGGCACAGCGTTTGCCTCTCCGGACTCATTAGTCCATGAAATAACTTTGTCCTGCCAAAGGAGGAAAGAACAGCACATGCCCCCGTTGCATTATCGGCATTATTGAGCCCCGTGATCTTTAGGCGTTTGGCTCGGGTTTCGCCTAATTTCCCCCACTGATCCGCCTCGAGAGTCGCAGGTCCTAACCTTTCCGTCCAACTTTGTCTTAACCAGCGATCCATTTATAACGCTGTCCCTTGCTAGCATCCATTAGGAAGGAACGGAGAAAAGGGCTTGGGTTTCACTTCGGTTGCTGCTGCATTCACGTTAAATGAAACAGAAAAAAACCACGTTTTGCATACGAAACAGCAAAACGATTATACATTAGCAGCGGGAAGAAAACAATTTCTATTCACACACAGTCGTTGGGGTGACAAAAGCAGACTGCAGTGATGGAAAGCCGATGGAAGCTGGTCAGTCACTCAGATGTAAGATTATCGCAAGCAGACCCTGCAAATTAGGCTCCAACCTACACATTATGGAGCATGCAGGTTGAGTCTAGGGTGTGCACCATGTGATGGGAGTTCAGCAGTGTATGGCCCATTGGGACATGGGAGCAGGAGCAGCAGTGGCGTAGGAGGTTAAGAGCTCGTGTATCTAATCTGGAGGAACCGGGTTTGATTCCCCGCTCTGCCGCCTGAGCTGTGGAGGCTTATCTGGGGAATTCAGATTAGCCTGTGCACTCCCACACATGCCAGCTGGGTGACCTTGGGCTAGTCACAGTTCTTCTGAGCTCTCTCAGCCCCACCCACCTCACAGGGTGTTTGTTGTGAGGGGGGAAAGGCAAGGAGATTGTAAGCCCCTTTGAGTCTCCTGCAGGAGAGAAAGGGGGGATATAAATCCAAACTCTTCTTCTTCCCCGGGCGCCTGCCACCAAGCCCCGCCCCCATGCAGGCCGGCTTTTGGGCAAAAGCCAGTCTGCACGGAGGCTAGGTGCAGGGTTTGGGGGTGGAGCCACACCCCAAGCTCCCCCTCAAGCGCAGGGGGTGCAGGGGGTCCAGAAAAGGAGTTGTGTCCGGGCGCCATTTCCCCCCAATATACCTCTGCAGGAGTTGCTGGTTCTTCAATTCTCTGCATGTAGTAGCCAATTCGAATCATGACCCAATACACGTGGAAACAAAACTTCAGTCCCTTCCCCTGTCTTTAGGTTCAACATCAAACAATCCTAGAAGAATGCTATCTGGGGATACCCATAAGTTTTCTGGGATAGTTTAGTTTTGCTTTCCGTTGTCACAGCGCAGAGAACTAAATGGTCACAGCGTTCTACTGAGGAAGAGCTCATGAAAACGTCTCATGATCATGAATGGCATTTTAGAATGCCTTGTTCTGGATATTTTTGCACTCCTAAAGAAGGTGTACAGCTATTGTAACCACTAAGTCCTTCATGTATGCTGACAGTAAGGGACTGTATCTTTAAATGCAATTTGTGTTGCTTGACACAGCAAAACAAAAAGAATGTATAGATGCCAATTGTTTCTGTGTATACAATTGTATTTTCTATACATGCATGTTGTTAGTGGTTTGTATTTTTTGTAACTTTTTGTATTCATGTATGTTCATAGCTGGTTCAGACAGCTGTGCATTTATTTTCCACTTTTCAATTCACTTAATAAATTAGTAGTAAGTATCAAAGTTTGTGTGTTCGTGTACGTGTGGGTTTCCCCAGCTGACCAAATACCACCACCCTGGGACTATTGTGGGTTGGAAAAATGGTACCAACCGAGCTGGCTGAGATAAGTGGGGCACCGAGGGGGTGGGGCGTGGGGGCAGGGGGAGGGGACGCGGGCTGGGGGAGGGGTGCACTTGGGGAAGTGTTGCCCCGGGCATCATTTCCCCTCCCTATGTAACCCCCATGCTCAGAATGGGTTGACCCAGAAAGGGGTGGAGACTCAAAGCAGCACCAAGAGGCTGCAGACCTCATGTAGTTGGAGGAGACAAGGCTACCAGACTCGGACCTCGATTTCTATAAGCCCTTAGCACCTTGTTAAGGTAACTGCAATATTGTTGGGAACTAGTGGGAAGGTAGTTGTTTGTTTTTGCTATGTTGTAAATGTTGGAGTTTATTGTTTCAGGGTTTTTTTAATGTTTGTAATGGGTGAGAGCTCTCCTGGAAACCTTCATCATGTTGAATCCTGTTCATCAAGCCCTTGGAGTCTTCAGGAGCCGACCCACTTGCAAAGAAGAATTGGACTTGGCAATATCAGAAGACTGTAACTAGATGGACTTGATTCAAACCATGGAACATATATTGCTTGACTGCCCCAAATACGAGGGATCTAGGACCAGACTTTTTGCTCTTTGTCCTGTAATCTTTAATGAATACTCTACTGTGGGGAAGATTACGTTTTTACTAAACAATTCCGCCTCCGAGATTTTAACTTTTGTAGCTAGGTTCCTTATAGAAACTTTGAAATGATTACCTGCAATGGTTCTCATGTATGGGATACTTGTTTGGACAATGTTGGCTGTTATATGGATTCTATGCCTAATAAAGGTTTATATATATATACTTTTTTTTTAGATGGACTTGAAATGAAACCTGAACAGGACCTTGAAGTGTGATGTTAAATGTTGATGTTTGATGTTATATGTTAAGAAAGTAAACCACTTTGTTTTTAAAATTTGTTGTTGCAAACTCATTCCAAGTTCTGCCTCACAGAACCCACAGATAGAGGTTACACCTATGCCTCTGGTCTTCTAGTATACAGGGACACAATTCCCGCTTCCATTTTTGTAATCCCATGCTGGCAGAAATACAAGCCAGGTTTTAGTTCCTTCTGGGTCACAATCCGTGGCGGGTAAACTGCATTTGGCAAGGAGTTTCAGTAACCGTTCAAGCTGGCGATGAAGTATTTAAGGTCAAGACAAGGAACTTCATTCTCTTTTTCCTTAGTTTTCCTAAGTACGCAAATCTGCAGAATCCAATCTCATGGGAGAGTTTGCCCCTTTAGATAATAAGCCACAAAAGTTGCCACAACCTTATTTTTTTTGGACAAATCACAGAAACAGTTTCACATACCCTGGAAAGGCAGGGGTCGACGTGCTTTTACTTACACTGGCGTGGAGTTTTCCTTTTTTCGACATCGCTAAAAACTTGTTGCTGAAAACTCCTCGAATTCCGACAATCCCCTGAGACACAGCGAATATCTCCAAAAGACCTAGGATGACAGAAATCCCAAAATAAAACACAATTTTTTTTCACAGCACTGCTAAGAAAAAAGAGAGAGAGAAATCTTATGCATTGTCTTTCTTTTTAAAAAAAGAAATAATAATTCCCTAGCTTTGTCATTTTAGCTTAACCAGTGATTTCATGGTTGATTGCTTCTTGCTGGCTGGCTTGGCTTATCTGAATATACATTTATTTATAGACGCCCTGAAGTTTTAAAGGACACAGTAAAGTGGGATTGGGGCGGGGGGACGGGGGGGTTACTGATTGCTAACACTAGAGTTATCCAACCCACCGGAACTGCTGGCATCAGCAAAGAAACCGTGGAAGAAACCAGTGTGATGCAGCAATTAGAGTGCTGGACTATAATCTAAAAGACCCAGATTCGAATCCCCACTCTGTCACAGAAGCTTGCTGAGTGACTTTGGGCCAGACACTCACTCTCACCCTAAGCATCCTCACAAGGTTGTTGTACGTGCAAAACAGAAGAGGGGAAATGATGTAGTAAGCTGTGTCGTGCTGCTTTAAAGGATCCTTCACACATTACACAGTCAGTCGGGGGGGTCTGTGCCCTGTGTAAAAGTCAGAAGATGCAGGTTCTTCTCAATTCGTGTGTATGTGGTGTTCAGTTTGGCTCAGCGGAGTGTAGTGGTGAAGAGCAGGCGCACTCTAATCTGGAGAACCGGGTTTGATTCCCCACTCTGCCTCTTGAGCTGTGGAGGCTTATCTGGTGAAGCAGATCAGCCTGTGCACTCCAACACATGCCAGCTGGGTGACCTTGGGCTAGTCACAGTTCTTCGGAGCTCTCTCAAACCCACACACTTCACAGGGTGTTTGTTGAGGTGGGGGGGAGGGAAAGGAGATTGTAAGCCCCTTTGAGTCTCCTTACAGGAAAGAAAGGGGGGATATAAATCCAAACTCTTCTTCTTTAAAATTCCTGGTTTGTGAAAAAAGGGCTTCTGCCTTTCCTACGCTGTTTTCCTAACTTAAAATTACACTGCCCGCTGCTTTCCGGATCTGAAATTTTTGGGGGCGGAAGGAGGATAGCGCTGTTTGACCTAGTAGGGAAAACTTGCATGAATCATGGGATACAACTGGAAAAAATGGTGTGGAGGAGAGAGAGACCGAAACCCTTTCTCCATCCATACCCCGGTGAAAGTTTGAATTAGTCCCTGCATATGTAGAGATGGGGAACTCACATCTCATGTCTGATTGTTATGCAAGATGGAGACCTTATACTGTATAACATGCTACACAGTTGCCAACTTGCCACTTTGGGTTGGGAAATATGTGGCAGTTTTGGGGGTGGAGCCGGTGGACATTTGGGGAGGGACCAGACCTCAGCTGTGTATAATGCTAGTGTCCATCTTCCAAAGTGGCCATTTCCCCTAGGGAAACTAATCACTGTCACTTGATAGCAGATCTCCAGCCACCAAGTGGAGTTTGGCAACCCTCTCATGGGAGGCATCATTACGCATTTGCCCACTGTACACAGGAAGAAGAATTAGGAGGAGTTTGGATTTGTATCCCCTTTCTCTCCTGCAAGGAGACTCAAACGGCCTTACAATCTCCTTTCCCTTCCCCGCCCCACAACAAACACCCTGTGAGATGGGTGGGGCTGAGAGAGCTCCAAAGAACTGTGACTAGCCCAAGGTCACCCAGCTGGCATGTGTTGGAGAGCACAAGCTAATCTGCTTCATCAGATAAGCTTCCACAGCTCAGGCAGCAGAGCGGGGAATCAAACCCGGGTCTCCAGATTAGAGCGCACCTGCTCTTAACCGCTGCACCACACTGGCCTAGTCACGTAAACTGTGTTGGGGCTCAGTCTCTGCAGTTGCGGTAAAAGAAGAGAGGCTTCTCCTGAAGTGCTTTGAATGGCTTGATACGGAGCCCCTCCCACGCCTTTCTCCTCCTGCCTCCAATTCCTGTTCTTTCAATACGCTCAAGGAACCTAATTTTGCTCCTGCCTTTTGCTGCGCCGGCACAGAGGGCTATCAAAACTGGAGAGAATACAGAATCAGATTGACTTTGAAGGTGAAGGAAGGTGATTTGCAAACTGCGTCGCGCAGGGGCTGGTCTTAAAGAGAAAGATTAAAGAGCGGGAAAGAGGGTAGCAGCCGTTCTTTGCACATACATTTAGGAGCACCCCCGTAGTGCTAGGAAAATACAGAAGGAACAATCTCAGCGCTGGTTGTTATGAGTTCATTGTCTGAGAGAGGAAAAGCAGGAGGAAAAAAACGCAAATGGGCAAGGAGAACTATTGCTAACTAAAGCTTTGAAGTTAAACGGTCTATTTAACAGCTTGGTTCTTTGCCCCACATATTGCTACCCTATAACAGAAGGTGGGAATGGAATAGGGTTGCCCAGTCCTCTCCTAAACACTGGCAGGAGATGATTTGAGGATTGCCAGATCCAGGTTGGGAACGTTCTAGAGATTCGGGGATGGAGCCTGAGGAGGACAAGAATCCCAGTGGGGTACATGAGTCAGCAGTGTGATGCAGCAGCCAAGAAAGCCAATGCGATTCTGGGCTGTATCAATAATATAGCGTTTAGATCAAGGGATGTAATTGTGCCTCTCTATTCTGCATTGGCCAGACCTCACCTGGAATATTGTGTACAGTTCTGGGCACTGCAATTCAAGAAGGATATTGACAAGTTGGAACAGGTCCAGAGGAGGATAACAAAAATGGTAAAAGGTCTGCAATCCATGCTGTATGAGGAGAGACTTAAGGAGCTAGGTATGTTTAGCTTGATGAAGAGAAGGTTAAGAGGTGACATGACAGCCATGATTAGATATTTGAAGGGATGTCATGTTGGTGAGGGAGCAAGCTTGTTTTCTTCTGCTCCAGAAACTAGAACCAGGAGTAACGGGGTTCAAAGTGAAGGAGAAGAGATTCCACCTAAACATCAGGAAAAGTTTCCTGACAGTCAGGGCTGTTTGACAGTGGAATGCGCTACCTCGGAGTGTGGTGGAGTCTCCTTCTTTGGAGGTTTTTAAAGAGAGGCTGGATGGCCATCTGTCAGGAGTGCTTTGATTGTGTGTTCCTGCATTGCAGGGGGTTGGACTTGATGGTCCTTGGGGTCTCTTCCAACTCTATGATTCTATGATTCTACAGTGCCATAGAGTCCATCCTCCAAAGAATCCTTTTTCTCCAGGGGAACGGGTCTCTGTAATCTGGAGATCAGCCATCATTCTGGATATCTCAAGGCCCCACCTGGAGGTTGGGAACCCTAGCTCAGTATACCATCAGTACATCTGAGTCCTACAAGTGGCCAATAGCCGCTTCCTGGGGCCATTTCAGAGGAGGAAAGAATGGGAGAGGCTGAAATGTGCCACGGTTCTGTTCCAAATCAGGCTCTTAATGTGCCTGGGAATGAAAGTCCCAGCTGGGAATTCCACAACCTGTCAGTTCAAAGCCCACTTGGGCATCACGCGGACTTTATAATGTGTTAATTGGCCGTAACACCCTCACAACTCTGGCCAGTCCGTTGCGCCAGACTCTGTCCCGCAGTTACAGTCTCAGGCAGGGATTCAGCAAACTCTCTGGGCCTAATCCAGTCTGATGCTCAGAGACTGATGATCAGACTTCCCCAATACTTTTTCAAGGTAAGTACCAATTAGGCTTGGAAACCCATATTGAGACCACTCCATAAGAGAAAGAAGGGCTGAACCCTTTCCTGCAAATTTTCACAGGTTACCTTCCCAACCAACCTTAGAAGGAAGAGGAAGAGGAAGAGGAAGAGGAAGAGGAAGAGGAAGAAGAAGAAGAAGAAGAAGAAGAAGAAGAAGAAGAAGAAGAAGAAGAAGAAGAAGAAGAAGAAGAAGAAGAAGAAGAGTTGGATTTATATCCCCAATTCTCTCCTGTAAGGAGACTCAAAGGGACTTACAAACCCCTTTCCCTCCTCCTTCCCCCCCACAACAAACACCCTGTGAGGTGGGTGGGGCTGAGAGAGCTCCGAAGAACTGTGACTAGCCCAAGGTCACCCAGCTGCCATGTGTGGGAGTGCACAGGCTAATCTGAATTCCCCAGATAAGCCTCCACAGCTCAAGCAGCAGAGCGGGGAATCAAACCCGGTTCCTCCAGGTTAGAGTGCACCTGCTCTTAACCACTATACCACGCTGGATCTAGAGTGCCAAACTAGGGCCATTCCCCATGCAGTTATGATACTTACTGGGAGACTTTGGCCCAATCCCTCCTTTCTGGCCTGGCTTACCTGACAGGGTTGTTGTGAGAGCAAAACAGAGGAGGTGAAAGCCTGGCATAAAAATGAAGGAACATTGAGAGTGTGCTGAACCCCTCTGTTCAATGCTGGGCTCATTAAAACAAGAATCAAGCAGGGAACAATGAAACAAAGCCGAACAACTTCATAGACAGGAGGGGGAATGAACTTTTCACACTTATCACAATGGGGGGCTCAGGGGGAGCAATAGATGCCAGCGTTTGAGGAGCGATTCTTTATGCCCCACGTGTACGAACGCTAAGGAGGGCATTGCTATTGTTTTACAGCCAATTTTCAGCGTGCAAATATTTATGGGTACGGTAAAGAAACCAGCAGACGAAAGAAGTGATCTGACGCCGAACAGCTGGAGGCAGATGGAGAACTCTGACGAGAAAAGAACAATGCGACAGAATAAAGAGGCTGGGGGAAGTGGGGTGAACAACAGCAAACTGCTGACACAATACGCTAACGGCTGGGCAGCAGAGTGCTCGCGCCCGTCCTTGCTGTGTAAATAAAAGACTCCGTTAAGCAGAATTGATACCTGGGCAATTAGGATAAAGGCCACTGTAGCGGAGAGGCAGTTCTCTACCTGACTACCTGAAACCCAATTATATGGGAGTGGCTCCGCCGCAGAATGGAGGGATCCCTGAGGTTCATGTGCCTTTACCCTCTGTCCTAATAAGGTCCATACTAAAAACCCTAATCTGCACCTTAATGGTAACTGCAGGGTGAAGAGCGCCAGCAAATCACAGCTGACCTACAGTGATCTCATGGGTTTTGAAGGCATGAGAAGAACAGAGGTAGTTTGCCATTGCCTGGCTCTGTGAAGCAGCTCTGGACATCCTCGGTGGTCCGCTATCCAAACATGATGATGATGATGAAGAAGAAGATGAAGAAGATGAAGATGAAGATGAAGAAGATGAAGATGAAGAAGAGGAGGAGGAGGAGTTTGGATTTGTTCCCCACTTTCTCTCCTGTAAGAAGACTCAAGGAGGCTTACAAGTTCCTTTCCCTTCCTCTCCCCACAACAGACACCTGGTGAGGTAGGTGGGGTTGAGAGAGTTCTGAGAGAACTGTGACTAGCCCAGGGTCACCTGGCAGGAATGTAGGAGTGCGGAAACACATCTGGCTCACCAGATAAGCCTCTGCCACTGAGGTGGAGGAGTGGGGAATCAAAACCAGTTGTCCAGATCAGAATCCACCTGCTCTTAACCACTACACCAGGCTGGCTCTCAAGAGAGGTTGAGAGGTGGTTTGCCATCGCCTGTCTGGTGGCATCCCATTCAAGTATTGACCCAAGCTGATCCTGCTTAGCCTCCCATGATCCAGAGGGATCAGACTAGCCTGGGACAACCAGGTCAGGGAAGAGTTGCTGGCATGACTGAAGTCACTCTCCTGAGCTGAGTTCACCTCGTTCTCTGCTGTGGTCTCCCATCCAAATACTAACCAGGGCCGACTCTGCTTAGCTCAGGGGTAGGGAACCTGCGGCTCTCCAGATGTTCAGGAACTACAATTCCCATCAGCCCCTACCAGCATGGCCAATTGGCCATGCTGACAGAGGCTGATGGGCCCCCCCCCCCACCCCCCCCCCCCCCCCCCCTCCCACCTCCCCCACCCCCCCCCCCCCCCACCCCCCCCCCCCCCCAACGCCCCGCCCACCCCCCGCCCCCCCCCCCCCCCACCCCCCCCCCCCCCCACCCCCCCCCCCCCCCACCCCCCCCCCCCCCCACCCCCCCCCCCCCCCACCCCACCCACCGCCCAACCCCCCACCCCCCCCCACCCCCCCCCCCCCCCACCCCCCCCCCCCCCCACCCCCCCCCCCCCCCACCTCACCCCCCCACCCCCCCCCCACCCCCCACCCCCCCCCCCCACCACCCCCCCCCCCCCCCAACCCCCCCCCCCCCCCCCCCCCCCAACCCACCCCCCCCCACCCCCCCACCCACACACCCCCCCACCCCCCCACCCCACAGGCAGGCAGGCAGGCAGGCAGGCAGGCAGGCAGGCAGGCAGACAGATGGAGTGCTGGGTTCAGATGCAAGAAACCCAAGTTCAAAACCCCTCTTAAAGTTTTCATGGTGACTTTGGGCCAGCCTGGTGTAGTGGTTAAGAGCAGGTGGATTCTAATCTGGAGAACCGGGTTTGATCCCCACTCCTCCACCTGAGTGGCAGAGGCTGATCTGGTGAACCAGATGTTTTTTTGCACTCCTATATTCCTGCTGGGTGACCTTGGGCTAGTCACAGTTCTCTCAGAACTCTCTCAGCCCCACCTACCTGGCAAGGGGGCTGTTGTGGGGAGAGGAAGGGAAAGGAGCTTGTAAGCCACCTTGAGTCCTTATAAGAGAGACAGGTGGGGTATAAATCCAACTACTACTATCTCTTCTTCTCCTCCTCCTCCAGCCCAGCCTACCTCACAGGGTTGTTGTGAACATGAAACGAACAGGTGGCCACGTGAGCCACCTAGAGAGGTGGGAATATACTGAAGAAATAACCACTGGGGTATCTCTTTCTCCAGAGCTGGGCTGCTCCTCTCCCATCTCCGCACTCGGGCCCTTGAGGGTTGCGGGAGGCAGCAGGCGGCGTTATGACTCATGCTTGCATTGTGGCGCACCCGAGAAGCAAGGAGACAGCCAAGGACGCACGCCCGGGGATGGGGGCGGGGGGGGGCACGTTGCAGACAGCCCCCACTCCCTGCGCGCACCTCGGGGGAATAATTCATCGGCGGGCGCCGGGCGAAGCAACTCGGAGCCAGACTTGGTCTGCGAAAGCTCCGCTCGCGGCGTGTTTATTCGCAACCGCAAGGAGACCCAAACTCCCGGACCGCTGCTGCCACAGCCTCCCCCCCCCCCCCCGCCGCCCCCTGTCCAGAAAATGAGAATCCTGACCTGCTCCGCTGGCCAGTTGTTACTGTAGAGTTCCATGGGGGAGGCGCTTTGAACGCGAAAAGCGCTATACAAATGCAAAGCCACTTTGTTAAAAGAAGGAGGAGGAGGAGGAGGAGGAGGGGAGTAGTTTGGATTTATATCCCCCCTTTCTCTCCTGCAGGAGACTCAAAGGGGCTGACAATCTCCTTGCCCTTCCCCCCTCACAACAAACACCCTGTGAGGTAGGTGGGGCTGAGAGAGCTCCGAGAAGCTGTGACTAGCCCAAGGTCACCCAGCTGGCGTGTGTGGGAGTGTACAGGCTAATCTGAATTCCCCAGATAAGCCTCCACAGCTCAGGCAGCAGAGCTGGGAATCAGACCCGGTCCCTCCAGATTAGATACACGAGCTCTTAACCTCCTACGCCACTGCTGCTCCCGCAGGATGAAAAAGAACTTGCCAGTAAAGGGACTCAGTATCTGTGACACAGTCCTGTGGGGTGTCCAGTCAACCTTACAGTGTTCGGATTTTCCTCCCCACTTTAATTACTGGGAAAACCCATAAGACATCCACTAGGGTTGCTAGCTGTAGGTTGGGAGATTTCTGGAGCTTTGGGGGTGAAGCCTACAGAGGGTGGCGTTTGAGGACAGGTGAAACCACAGCGGGGATTAAAGGCCATAGACTCCAGCTGCCAAAGTAGTATGTTTTTTGCCAGAGGAACTGAACTCTGTCATCGGGAGATCAGTTGTAATTCTAGGAGGTCAGTTGGCATTCAGTTGGCAAACTGAATGAGGCCCAATCCACAAAAGCTCTGGGCTTAGCAGATAAATTCCAAGCAGACAGTAGTAGAAGAAGAAGAGTTTGGATTTATATCCCCCCTTTCTCGCCTGTAGGAGACTCAAAGAGGCTGACAATCTCCTTGCCCTTCCCCGCTCACAACAAACACCCTGTGAGGTGGGTGGGGCTGAGAGAGCTCCGAGAAGCTGTGACTCGCCCAAGGTCACCCAGCTGGCGTGTGTGGGAGTGTACAGGCTAATCTGAATTCCCCAGATAAGCCTCCACAGCTCAGGCGGCAGAGCTGGGAATCAAACCCGGTTCCTCCAGATTAGATACACAAGCTCTGAGCCTCCTACGCCACTGCTGCTCCATGGAGTTCAGCCCACAGTGCCTCTTTGCAAAGTTCCTCCCACCAGGAAAGAATCGGTAAAGAAGAGGAAAACATAACTCTGAACATGTGCAAAGTCTTAGAAGACCACAAACTGAACATGAGTCAGCAGTGTGATGTGGCAGCCAAAAAAGCCAATGTAATTCTGGGCTGCATCAATAGGAGTATAGCGTCCAGATTGAGGGATGTAATGTAATAGCACCACTCTATTTTGCAGTGCTCAGACCTCACCTGGAATACTGTATACAGTTCTGAAGGCTATTGTGTACAATTCAAGAAGGATATTGACAAGCTGGAATGGGTCCAGAGAAGGGTGACCAAAATGGTAAAAGGTCTGGAATCCATGCCCTACAAGGAGAGACTTAGGGAGCTGGGGATGTTTAATCTGGAGAAGAGAAGGTTAAGGAGGGACATGAGAGCCATGTTTAGATATTTGAAGGGATGTCATGTTGGGGAGGGAGCGAGCTTGTTTTCTGCTGCTCCAGAGACTAGGACCAGGAGTCATGGGTTCAAGGTGCAGGAAAAGAGATTCCACCTAAATATTAGGAAGAACTTCCTGACCGTACAAGGCTGTTTGGCAGTAGAATATGCTGCCTCCGAAGGTGGTGGAGTCTCCTTTGGAGGTTTTTAAACAGAGGCTGGGTGGCCATCTGTCAGGAGTGCATTGATTGTGTCTTCCTGTATAGCAGGGGGTTGGACTGGATGGCCCTTGGGGTCCCTTCCGACTCGATGACTAAAGTAGCAAGCACACTCAGCCCCTTGGGATTAAAAAAAAACTAGCATTGCAGTAGGGGAGGCGGCCCCTACTTCCAGCAATTCGTGACCCCTCCCGCACCTCTCTGACATCATTCCACCAGGGCAATTGAACTCAATCCGGGCTTATTTCAGACAGATGCATCCGGATCTAGCGCGTTTTGTTTTGGAGCAGAAACACTGGATTCCACACGACTTCCTTCTGAGTCAACATTCACGAGGATCGCGCTGGGCAGGGCGCGGCGTCCGCGAGACAGAAGGAAGGGGCTTGGCGGACTCAATCCAAACTGCCGATTTCGCTTACATTCAGGCTGCCGTCCCAGCCCCCACCCAGTGGCCGTGAGTTCCAGGGGACCCCTTGCGCTGAAATCAAGCCGTTCGGCCCCTCTCTTTCGCGACTGGCCACCTCGCCTTCCTGGAAACAAACCATTGGACCAGACCCTTCTGTCCCAACCCAAGTTCTCATAGAATCAGAGTAGCATCACAGAATCAGAGAGTTGGTAGAGACCCCCAAGGGCCATCAAGTCCAACCCCCTGCCATGCAGAAACACACAATCAAAGCACTCCCCAAGCACTTCTCAATGACTTCCAGTGGTTGGGGGATGGGGGGGAATGATATCCCACCCCCAAATGTGAAAAAAAAACCTTCCCACCCAGGAGCCCCCTTAGCCTGCTTCGGTGGATGAATCATTCGCAGCTGGGGGAAATCGGCCCGCTGGTGCGTAAAAGCGCGCCCGGTTGCTGTTCGGCGGGGCGCCCTTGCGCCTCTCCGGGCTGGCCAAGGGTGACCCTGACTCTCCGCCCTCCCCTGCTCTCCCCCCCACGCCCTCAGGGACCGTGCAGGCGCCCCAGACCCTCCCAAGGGCCGCCCGAGCGAGCCTCCTTTAGACTCCAGGCATGTAGGGAGAGTTGTGAGCTCACCCGGGTTATAAATATCTCCGGTGCGCTCTGGGCGCGCTCTCTCCTTGCAGCCATGCCTCCCCAGCCCGGCGGAGCGCACGCCCGGCCGCCCCAAAGGCGCTCCCCCCGCCGCCTCCCCGGCAGCGGCAGCCGCGGCAGCCTCCTCTGCAAAATGCCCCGCGTCTCCCCCCGGCTGGAAGCATGAGCTTGTCCTTCCTCCTGTGCCTCCTCTGCCTCAGCCACCTGATCCTCTCCGCCTGGGCGCGCCCGGCCCTCCGTGCGCAATTTGGAGACGCGGCGCTCCGTGCCAAAAACAGCAGCAGCGGCGGCGGCGGCGGCAGCAGCGGCGGCAGCAGAAGACCGGGGAACCGGAGCGCGGCTTCTGCCTCTTCTTCCTCCTCGGCTCCTTCGTCGTATTTGGCCCCCGCGTGGGGAGTTCAAGGCAGCGGCGCGGAAGGCACCAGTTTTCAGTGGAGCCCCTCCGGGCGGCGAACCGGCAGCCTCTACTGCCGGGTGGGCATCGGCTTCCATCTGCAGATCCACCCGGATGGGAGAGTAAACGGGTCGCACCAAGCCAGCATCTTGAGTAAGCCGCTTTGCCCGCTTTCGGTCACCTTGCATGGGGAGTTCGGGGATCTTGGAGCCTGCTCGGAAGGGGGGGGCTTTGATCCCCCCCTTGGCTCTGACGCTCTCTCTGTGTGGGACTTTTAGGGGGTATTTTATGGACTGGGGGTGATGTGGTGGTTAAATGGTCAAATTAGTGTCCGACAGACCCCGGTTCGAATCCCCACTCTGCCATGGAAGCTTGCTGGGTGGGGTGGGACTTTGGGGGGAATGATTTTTTTTCTTCCGATCCACGGTGAGTCCATTTTTTTAAAAGTGCGGTTTGGGGGCGAGGAGCCCGGTGCAGCCTGGCTGGCTCCAAACTCCCCCCACCCCCACCCCCCGACCTAGGAGAGCCAACTAGTGAGGAAGAAGCGCTTGGCTCTTGGTTTTGCATGCCGCTCTCGGTCTAGGAGCGCGCCCCTTCGGTGGGTATGTTGCCACCTGTGACCTGCTTCTACGGACCGGGGATCGCAGTGGCCCCACGGAACCCCCAGAGGCTGGCTTCAGTTTGGAGCAAACGCAGATCGGAGTGAAGAAAGATTAGAAAGCTGGGAGCCCGGTTGGCTTGTCAGATGGCAGCAGATGCCCTCTTAGGATCACCCTGGATTGGGGGACCAAAGACGGAAAAGCGGGTCGTGCTGTGCTGTGTTGGTGGATTGGCTGGGGCAATAATTTTCCCATAAACAGGGGAGGTGAGGGGTGGGGGTGGGATTCTCACTTTTCAGTCGCTTCACCTCACACTACTCGACTCGAGCGTCTAATGAGCAGTAGATCAAAGCAGGCCTACTCGGAAGTAAGTTCCATCTGACTCACTGGGGCTTGCTCCCAGGAAAGTGGGCGTACACAGGCTTCGAACAAGACATGGTGGTGATGGAAAGAGCCCTGAAGTCGCAGCTGACTTAGGTCGAGTTTAAGCTCAAGGCCCCTGGAGAGGTTCAGAGGGGCTCTGCCATTGCCTGCCTCTGCTTAGAGTCCCCTCCAGGGACTAACCGGGCCGACCCTGCTTAGCTTCCAAGTTCGGGCTAATCTGGGCCTCCCGGTAGGGGCAGAAATCCATAGCTACAGCTCAAAAGTGAAGCAGATGAGACGGGCACAGTTATGATGGTCATATTTGGGGCAATGTTCAGCCAATAGAGACAGTCAGAAGGGGACTTTGTGGTCCGAATGCAAACTAAATGCACGCAGGAGCCAGGACCAAATTGATGCTGCACCCAGCATCATCCTGAGTTACATCTTTTCCAGGACTGCCCCAATGTGTGCCGCAGGTAAGGGAGGGATCACATGCTTGCAAGTGCAGAAACAACTGCAGGTGCAGTTGCAGAAGCGTTTGGGACTCTTTAGTTTGGAGAGGAGACGGCTGAGGGGGGATATGATTGAAGTCTATAAAATTATGCATGGGGTAGAAAATGTGGACAGAGAGAAATTTTTCCCTCTTTCTCACAATACTAGAACCAGGGGGCATTCATTGAAAATGCTGGGGGGAAGAATTAGGACTAATAAAAAGGACTTCTTCACGCACTGTGTGATTGTTGTTTGGAATATGCTGCCACAGGAGGTGGTGATGGCCACTAACTTGGATAGCTTTAAAGGGGGCTTGGACAGATTTATGGAGGAGAAGTCGATCTCTGGCTACCAATCTTGATCCTCTTTGATCTGAGATTGCAAATGCCTTAACAGTCCAGGTGCTCGGGAGCAATAGCCCGCAGAAGGCCATTGCTTTCACATCCTTCATGTGAGCTCCCAATGGCACCTGGTGGGCCACTGCGAGTAGCAGAGAGCCGGACTAGATGGACTCTGGTCTGATCCAGCTGGCATGTTCTTATGTTCTAACTCCCTGCGTTTAGAACTTCCAAGTCAGGAAGAAACATGCTGGGCTCTCTTCTGCCTGGGATGCTAGTTGTCTACATGCAGGGAGTTCCTTTTATCCTGGAGATGCTGGGAAGCCAAACAACCCCAGGAAAGCTTGTGCCTTTGATTCTGTGGGGTGTAGAAACTAATCCTGTATAGCTGGCCAAAAAGTGCTGAACCCGTTCTGTCCTACCTGCTGGGTGTAAAATGGTTAAAAATAGAAAAATAGGCATATACAAATAATCCCACAAATATGACCTCAGAAATGCAGTCAAATGGCATGGCTCAGATGCAGATGGTGTGTGTGTGTGATCTGGGTATGAAAAACCTGCTTCATGAAATGTCCTAAACAATTTTGTTTAAATTAATAGGCTTGGAGCATTGGGTGTGTGAGACCCCTTCCGCACAGGCAGAGTAATGCACTTTCAATCCACTTTCAATGCACTTTGCAGCTGGATTTTACTGTGTGGAATAGCAAAACCCACTTGCAAACAATTGTGAAAGTGGATTGAAAGTGCGTTATTCTGCATGTGCAGAAGGGACCTGAGAGAGAGGCGGTTTCAAACCAATGCTAAAATTATTTCTACACCTGGAGCTTTTATTTTAGCAATTCAGATTGTTTTCCCCTCTTATATCAGCAGACATAAAACAACTGAATTTAGCAAATGGACAGTTGAAAAAATTGTGATGCCAAAGCTTGGGATTTCTCCAAATGTCAAATGTCCAGGACATTTCACTCCAGTGCTTAGATACAGAACAGTTTTCTCAGCCCCTGTTCTCCCTGAGTTGTAAATCTGCATCTGATCCATACCGCTTGACTGCAATTGTGGATTCACATGTTTGAATAGTTTTCTATTTTGAAAAAGTTTCACACTCAGCATGTAGGATAGGGTGGGTTCAGCACACTCTCAACGTTTCTTCATTTTTATACCAGGCTTTCACCTCCTCTGTTTTGTTCTCACAACAACCCAGTGAGGTAGGCCAGGCCAGAATGGAGGGGCTGGGCCCAAGTCTCCCAGTAAGTATCGTAACTGCATGGGGAATGGCCCTAGTACACCACTCTAGAGCCAGCGTGGTGTAGTGGTTAAGAGCAGGTGCACTCTGGAGGAACCGGGTTGGATCCCCCGCTCTGCCACTTGAGCTGTGGAGGCTTATCTGGGGAATTCAGATTAGCCGGTGCATTCCAACACATGCCAGCTGGGTGACCTTGGGCTAGTCACAGTTCTTCTGAGCTCTCTCAGCCCCACCTATCTCACAGCATGTTTGTTGTGAAGGAGGAAGGGAAATGAGCTTGTTAGCCCCTTTGAGTCTCCTTAAAAGAGAGAATTGGGGAATATAAATCCTCCTTCTCCTCCTTCTTCTTCTCCTTCTTCTTCTTCTCCTCCTCCTCCTTCTTCTCCTTCTTCTTCTTCATCATCATCTTCATCATCATCATAAATTGATCATATGTAAAAATATAACTCATAGGGCCAGAACCTGTAACAAAAACTGAGCAATCTTCTCCAGAATAAGAGGATCGTCACTATTCAAGAGTAGTTCAATAGTTCAGCTTGAAGGGCCATTTAGAGCAGTCACATCTAAGCAGAGAATATTTTGGACAAATGAACAGAACATGCTTCAACAGAGAGCCCACAGTTTGTACAAACTCTATCTGGGGTGGGGGGGTGGTATCTTACAGAAGCGTCCCTGTGGCAGAGCTTTGCATCTGGCCCTCATAATGACCTACCTTTGTCTGGGCTCAGTTAGGTGGTACAAGTATTGAGCAGCCTGGCCTGGTTTTGGGGTAATGCCAAAGTAAATGCCAAAGGAGCAGCAGTGGCGTAGGAGGTTAAGAGCTCGTGTATCTAATTTGGAGGAACCGGGTTTGATTCCCCGCTCTGCCGCCTGAGCTGTGGAGGCTTATCTGGGGAATTCAGATTAGCCTGTACACTCCCACACACGCCAGCTGGGTGACCTTGGGCTAGTCACAGCTTCTCGGAGCTCTCTCAGCTCCCACCTACCTCACAGGGTGTTTGTTGTGAGGGGAAAAGGGCAAGGAGATTGTAAGCCCCTTTGAGTCTCCTGCAGGAGAGAAAGGGGGGATATAAATCCAAACTCCTCCTCCTCTTCTTCTTCTTCTTCTTCTTCTTCTTCTTCTTCTTCTTCTTCTTCTTCTTCTTCTTCTTCTTCAGTGGGGAACATGATGTCATAGCACAGCTTAAAAGATGTTGTTGTGCCTGGTCAAGAAGGCACTTTTCAATTTCCCTCATAATCTCTTTGGGGATAGACATCAAAAGAGCCTCAAAAGACAGCAAGAGAAAGTAAACCACTGGGAGCAATTGTGGCATAGTGGTTAAGAGCAGGTATACTCTAATCTGGGTGACCTTGGGCTAGTCACAGTTCTTCTGAGCTCTTTCAACCCCACCTACCTCATAGGGTGTTTGTTGTGGGGGGGGGGGGAAGGGAAAGGAGATTGGAAGTCCCTTTGAATCTCCTTGCAGGAGAGAAAGGGGGCATATAAATCCAAACTCCTACTCTTCTCCTCCTCCTCTGCCTCCTCTATTCATTTCTTGCTTTGAAAACCCCCAAAGTGGCTGAAACTGACCCGCAGTTTCCACATACGCATGCAAACGAACACACACAGAGACACAGAACGGTTCCTGCTTCCTGCACTAGGCTGTTTTGCCTCTGAATGTGTCTGGGCGCTTCGCTGGGCCTCTCCCGCGGATCTCAAGTTTCAGGAATCAGCATTCTGTCAGGCGAAGCCCCCCAACCTGCGATCTGCAGCGGAATCGCCCAGGCAGGCTGTCGCGAACGTCTTGGGCCCACGTGCCGAGCAGATCTTGTTTTGCGCATGCTAATCACAAGGCGCTTAAGCCCTCGCAGTGGCTGCTTTAAGCCAGGAGTTTAGCTCCCTCTTGAGTAAACAAGAGACTCTCACAAGCGTTTACTTGAAGGTGCTACAAGACCGCCCATTTCTTTTTCTCTGGGGCAGGCTAACGCGGCTACCCCTCTGGAATCCGTATTATCCTAAGTATGTTTACGGGTGGTTAATTCTGACATAATAATATTAATATTAACAACAACAACAATAACAACAACACTGTCTTATGACATTGGAAGGAAATGGCAAACCACCTCTCTTGCTTTGAAAGCCCTGTGGGGTCACCTAAGTCAGCTTTGATGGCACTTCACATACACACATGAAATCTGTGAATAGGGGGCTTTACAGGTTCTTGCTTCGTGAAGCTAAGCCAGGGGTAGGGAACCTGCGGCTCTCCAGATGTTCAGGAACTACAATTCCCATCAGCCTCTGTCAGCATGGCCAATTGGCCATGCTGGTAGGGGCTGATGGGAATTGTAGTTCCTGAACATCTGGAAAGCCGCAGGTTCCCTACCCCTGGACTAGCCCAAGGTCACCCAGCTGGCGTGTGTGGGAGTGCACAGGCTAATCTGAATTCCCCAGATAAGCCTCCAAAGCTCAAGCGGCAGAGCAGGGAATCAAACCCGGTTCCTATAGATTAGAATGCACGTGCTCTTAACCTCCTACGCCACTGCTGCTCCTCAGTAAGTTGATCAAAGTTGGATTCAAAATATTTACAGGAGCAGAGCCAAAGAAATGGCTCAGGAGGGCAGGATTCAGGAGGGAATCATATGCTGTCTGCGTCCTCAGAATTGTGAGACAAGGTAGGACTTGGAGACTTCTGTTCGTTTTGTTTTGTGTTGGTGCAGCTGTGCCTCTCTGCCTGCACGGGGCAAAGAGCCATGGGGCCCAGCGGCAGAGCATTTGTTTAGCATGCCAAAGGTCCCAAGTTCAACTCCAGGCATCTCTGGTTCAAAGGATGAACGGAGGCCTTGTTGCCTCTTTTCAGACCTTTTTTCTAATAATAGTTTTGATTAGTTTTTCACATCTAACAACTACACAAACTAATACGACAGAAGAAAAAGAAGCAGTGGTGATCCAGATATTCAAATATACATACCAAAAAATAGACAGGATGAAAACAAAAATAGCAAATATAAAAACTTATACCAGCATACAGTTGTGACTGTATGACTTCCCACGCAAACATTGCTGTCAATATTATCCAGACCTTTTGTGCCTCGTTCATAAAAGCAAAAAACTCAAGCTATTCATCAAATCTTCTTTATCAGCCTTTCTTAAATTGATCAGCCTTTATCGGCCTTTCTTCAATTGTGAAATTAAGCAATATCCACATTGTATAAAAAAGCACAATCTATCTACCTTTTAGGTTTGAAGAGGCTGTGGTCAGTGGAGCTGAGAGAGTTCTGAGAAGACTGTGACTAACCCAAAGTCACCCAGCAGACTTCATGTGTAGGAGCAGGGAAACAAATCCAGTTCACCAGATAAGCCTCTGCCACTCAGGTGGAGGAGTGGGGAATCAAAGCCGGTTCTCCAGATTAGAGTCCACTGCTCTTAACCACTACACCACACTGGCAAGAAAAGAGGAAGACCCAGCATTAGATGGATTTACTCAATCAAGGGAACCACAGCCTTTAGTTTGCAAGATCTGAACAAGGCTTTGAACGGGAGCACGTTTGGGAGTTGATTAATTCATAGAGTTGTCAGAAGTGAGAAGTGACTGGCTGGCGCATTACATAGAGCCTTTGTATACTTGGACTTCCACAAGCTTTGGCTAAAGCAGGGGTAGGGAACCTGCGGCTCTTCAGATGTTCAGGAACTACAATTCCCATCAGCCCCTACCAGCATGGCCAATTGGCCATGCTGACATCCCCCCACCCCCCCCCCCCCCCACCCCCCCCCCCCCCCACCCCCCCCCCCCCCCACCCCCCCCCCCCCCCACCCCCCCCCCCCCCCACCCCCCCCCCCCCCCACCCCCCCCCCCCCCCACCCCCCCCCCCCCCCACCCCCCCCCCCCCCCACCCCCCCCCCCCCCCACCCCCCCCCCCCCCCACCCCCCCCCCCCCCCACCCCCCCCCCCCCCCACCCCCCCCCCCCCCCACCCCCCCCCCCCCCCACCCCCCCCCCCCCCCACCCCCCCCCCCCCCCACCCCCCCCCCCCCCCACCCCCCCCCCCCCCCACCCCCCCCCCCCCCCACCCCCCCCCCCCCCCACCCCCCCCCCCCCCCACCCCCCCCCCCCCCCACCCCCCCCCCCCCCCACCCCCCCCCCCCCCCACCCCCCCCCCCCCCCACCCCCCCCCCCCCCCACCCCCCCCCCCCCCCACCCCCCCCCCCCCCCACCCCCCCCCCCCCCCACCCCCCCCCCCCCCCACCCCCCCCCCCCCCCACCCCCCCCCCCCCCCACCCCCCCCCCCCCCCACCCCCCCCCCCCCCCACCCCCCCCCCCCCCCACCCCCCCCCCCCCCCACCCCCCCCCCCCCCCACCCCCCCCCCCCCCCACCCCCCCCCCCCCCCACCCCCCCCCCCCCCCACCCCCCCCCCCCCCCACCCCCCCCCCCCCCCACCCCCCCCCCCCCCCACCCCCCCCCCCCCCCACCCCCCCCCCCCCCCACCCCCCCCCCCCCCCACCCCCCCCCCCCCCCACCCCCCCCCCCCCCCACCCCCCCCCCCCCCCACCCCCCCCCCCCCCCACCCCCCCCCCCCCCCACCCCCCCCCCCCCCCACCCCCCCCCCCCCCCACCCCCCCCCCCCCCCACCCCCCCCCCCCCCCACCCCCCCCCCCCCCCACCCCCCCCCCCCCCCACCCCCCCCCCCCCCCACCCCCCCCCCCCCCCACCCCCCCCCCCCCCCACCCCCCCCCCCCCCCACCCCCCCCCCCCCCCACCCCCCCCCCCCCCCACCCCCCCCCCCCCCCACCCCCCCCCCCCCCCACCCCCCCCCCCCCCCACCCCCCCCCCCCCCCACCCCCCCCCCCCCCCACCCCCCCCCCCCCCCACCCCCCCCCCCCCCCACCCCCCCCCCCCCCCACCCCCCCCCCCCCCCACCCCCCCCCCCCCCCACCCCCCCCCCCCCCCACCCCCCCCCCCCCCCACCCCCCCCCCCCCCCACCCCCCCCCCCCCCCACCCCCCCCCCCCCCCACCCCCCCCCCCCCCCACCCCCCCCCCCCCCCACCCCCCCCCCCCCCCACCCCCCCCCCCCCCCACCCCCCCCCCCCCCCACCCCCCCCCCCCCCCACCCCCCCCCCCCCCCACCCCCCCCCCCCCCCACCCCCCCCCCCCCCCACCCCCCCCCCCCCCCACCCCCCCCCCCCCCCACCCCCCCCCCCCCCCACCCCCCCCCCCCCCCACCCCCCCCCCCCCCCACCCCCCCCCCCCCCCACCCCCCCCCCCCCCCACCCCCCCCCCCCCCCACCCCCCCCCCCCCCCACCCCCCCCCCCCCCCACCCCCCCCCCCCCCCACCCCCCCCCCCCCCCACCCCCCCCCCCCCCCACCCCCCCCCCCCCCCACCCCCCCCCCCCCCCACCCCCCCCCCCCCCCACCCCCCCCCCCCCCCACCCCCCCCCCCCCCCACCCCCCCCCCCCCCCACCCCCCCCCCCCCCCACCCCCCCCCCCCCCCACCCCCCCCCCCCCCCACCCCCCCCCCCCCCCACCCCCCCCCCCCCCCACCCCCCCCCCCCCCCACCCCCCCCCCCCCCCACCCCCCCCCCCCCCCACCCCCCCCCCCCCCCACCCCCCCCCCCCCCCACCCCCCCCCCCCCCCACCCCCCCCCCCCCCCACCCCCCCCCCCCCCCACCCCCCCCCCCCCCCACCCCCCCCCCCCCCCACCCCCCCCCCCCCCCACCCCCCCCCCCCCCCACCCCCCCCCCCCCCCACCCCCCCCCCCCCCCACCCCCCCCCCCCCCCACCCCCCCCCCCCCCCACCCCCCCCCCCCCCCACCCCCCCCCCCCCCCACCCCCCCCCCCCCCCACCCCCCCCCCCCCCCACCCCCCCCCCCCCCCACCCCCCCCCCCCCCCACCCCCCCCCCCCCCCACCCCCCCCCCCCCCCACCCCCCCCCCCCCCCACCCCCCCCCCCCCCCACCCCCCCCCCCCCCCACCCCCCCCCCCCCCCACCCCCCCCCCCCCCCACCCCCCCCCCCCCCCACCCCCCCCCCCCCCCACCCCCCCCCCCCCCCACCCCCCCCCCCCCCCACCCCCCCCCCCCCCCACCCCCCCCCCCCCCCACCCCCCCCCCCCCCCACCCCCCCCCCCCCCCACCCCCCCCCCCCCCCACCCCCCCCCCCCCCCACCCCCCCCCCCCCCCACCCCCCCCCCCCCCCACCCCCCCCCCCCCCCACCCCCCCCCCCCCCCACCCCCCCCCCCCCCCACCCCCCCCCCCCCCCACCCCCCCCCCCCCCCACCCCCCCCCCCCCCCACCCCCCCCCCCCCCCACCCCCCCCCCCCCCCACCCCCCCCCCCCCCCACCCCCCCCCCCCCCCACCCCCCCCCCCCCCCACCCCCCCCCCCCCCCACCCCCCCCCCCCCCCACCCCCCCCCCCCCCCACCCCCCCCCCCCCCCACCCCCCCCCCCCCCCACCCCCCCCCCCCCCCACCCCCCCCCCCCCCCACCCCCCCCCCCCCCCACCCCCCCCCCCCCCCACCCCCCCCCCCCCCCACCCCCCCCCCCCCCCACCCCCCCCCCCCCCCACCCCCCCCCCCCCCCACCCCCCCCCCCCCCCACCCCCCCCCCCCCCCACCCCCCCCCCCCCCCACCCCCCCCCCCCCCCACCCCCCCCCCCCCCCACCCCCCCCCCCCCCCACCCCCCCCCCCCCCCACCCCCCCCCCCCCCCACCCCCCCCCCCCCCCACCCCCCCCCCCCCCCACCCCCCCCCCCCCCCACCCCCCCCCCCCCCCACCCCCCCCCCCCCCCACCCCCCCCCCCCCCCACCCCCCCCCCCCCCCACCCCCCCCCCCCCCCACCCCCCCCCCCCCCCACCCCCCCCCCCCCCCACCCCCCCCCCCCCCCACCCCCCCCCCCCCCCACCCCCCCCCCCCCCCACCCCCCCCCCCCCCCACCCCCCCCCCCCCCCACCCCCCCCCCCCCCCACCCCCCCCCCCCCCCACCCCCCCCCCCCCCCACCCCCCCCCCCCCCCACCCCCCCCCCCCCCCACCCCCCCCCCCCCCCACCCCCCCCCCCCCCCACCCCCCCCCCCCCCCACCCCCCCCCCCCCCCACCCCCCCCCCCCCCCACCCCCCCCCCCCCCCACCCCCCCCCCCCCCCACCCCCCCCCCCCCCCACCCCCCCCCCCCCCCACCCCCCCCCCCCCCCACCCCCCCCCCCCCCCACCCCCCCCCCCCCCCACCCCCCCCCCCCCCCACCCCCCCCCCCCCCCACCCCCCCCCCCCCCCACCCCCCCCCCCCCCCACCCCCCCCCCCCCCCACCCCCCCCCCCCCCCACCCCCCCCCCCCCCCACCCCCCCCCCCCCCCACCCCCCCCCCCCCCCACCCCCCCCCCCCCCCACCCCCCCCCCCCCCCACCCCCCCCCCCCCCCACCCCCCCCCCCCCCCACCCCCCCCCCCCCCCACCCCCCCCCCCCCCCACCCCCCCCCCCCCCCACCCCCCCCCCCCCCCACCCCCCCCCCCCCCCACCCCCCCCCCCCCCCACCCCCCCCCCCCCCCACCCCCCCCCCCCCCCACCCCCCCCCCCCCCCACCCCCCCCCCCCCCCACCCCCCCCCCCCCCCACCCCCCCCCCCCCCCACCCCCCCCCCCCCCCACCCCCCCCCCCCCCCACCCCCCCCCCCCCCCACCCCCCCCCCCCCCCACCCCCCCCCCCCCCCACCCCCCCCCCCCCCCACCCCCCCCCCCCCCCACCCCCCCCCCCCCCCACCCCCCCCCCCCCCCACCCCCCCCCCCCCCCACCCCCCCCCCCCCCCACCCCCCCCCCCCCCCACCCCCCCCCCCCCCCACCCCCCCCCCCCCCCACCCCCCCCCCCCCCCACCCCCCCCCCCCCCCACCCCCCCCCCCCCCCACCCCCCCCCCCCCCCACCCCCCCCCCCCCCCACCCCCCCCCCCCCCCACCCCCCCCCCCCCCCACCCCCCCCCCCCCCCACCCCCCCCCCCCCCCACCCCCCCCCCCCCCCACCCCCCCCCCCCCCCACCCCCCCCCCCCCCCACCCCCCCCCCCCCCCACCCCCCCCCCCCCCCACCCCCCCCCCCCCCCACCCCCCCCCCCCCCCACCCCCCCCCCCCCCCACCCCCCCCCCCCCCCACCCCCCCCCCCCCCCACCCCCCCCCCCCCCCACCCCCCCCCCCCCCCACCCCCCCCCCCCCCCACCCCCCCCCCCCCCCACCCCCCCCCCCCCCCACCCCCCCCCCCCCCCACCCCCCCCCCCCCCCACCCCCCCCCCCCCCCACCCCCCCCCCCCCCCACCCCCCCCCCCCCCCACCCCCCCCCCCCCCCACCCCCCCCCCCCCCCACCCCCCCCCCCCCCCACCCCCCCCCCCCCCCACCCCCCCCCCCCCCCACCCCCCCCCCCCCCCACCCCCCCCCCCCCCCACCCCCCCCCCCCCCCACCCCCCCCCCCCCCCACCCCCCCCCCCCCCCACCCCCCCCCCCCCCCACCCCCCCCCCCCCCCACCCCCCCCCCCCCCCACCCCCCCCCCCCCCCACCCCCCCCCCCCCCCACCCCCCCCCCCCCCCACCCCCCCCCCCCCCCACCCCCCCCCCCCCCCACCCCCCCCCCCCCCCACCCCCCCCCCCCCCCACCCCCCCCCCCCCCCACCCCCCCCCCCCCCCACCCCCCCCCCCCCCCACCCCCCCCCCCCCCCACCCCCCCCCCCCCCCACCCCCCCCCCCCCCCACCCCCCCCCCCCCCCACCCCCCCCCCCCCCCACCCCCCCCCCCCCCCACCCCCCCCCCCCCCCACCCCCCCCCCCCCCCACCCCCCCCCCCCCCCACCCCCCCCCCCCCCCACCCCCCCCCCCCCCCACCCCCCCCCCCCCCCACCCCCCCCCCCCCCCACCCCCCCCCCCCCCCACCCCCCCCCCCCCCCACCCCCCCCCCCCCCCACCCCCCCCCCCCCCCACCCCCCCCCCCCCCCACCCCCCCCCCCCCCCACCCCCCCCCCCCCCCACCCCCCCCCCCCCCCACCCCCCCCCCCCCCCACCCCCCCCCCCCCCCACCCCCCCCCCCCCCCACCCCCCCCCCCCCCCACCCCCCCCCCCCCCCACCCCCCCCCCCCCCCACCCCCCCCCCCCCCCACCCCCCCCCCCCCCCACCCCCCCCCCCCCCCACCCCCCCCCCCCCCCACCCCCCCCCCCCCCCACCCCCCCCCCCCCCCACCCCCCCCCCCCCCCACCCCCCCCCCCCCCCACCCCCCCCCCCCCCCACCCCCCCCCCCCCCCACCCCCCCCCCCCCCCACCCCCCCCCCCCCCCACCCCCCCCCCCCCCCACCCCCCCCCCCCCCCACCCCCCCCCCCCCCCACCCCCCCCCCCCCCCACCCCCCCCCCCCCCCACCCCCCCCCCCCCCCACCCCCCCCCCCCCCCACCCCCCCCCCCCCCCACCCCCCCCCCCCCCCACCCCCCCCCCCCCCCACCCCCCCCCCCCCCCACCCCCCCCCCCCCCCACCCCCCCCCCCCCCCACCCCCCCCCCCCCCCACCCCCCCCCCCCCCCACCCCCCCCCCCCCCCACCCCCCCCCCCCCCCACCCCCCCCCCCCCCCACCCCCCCCCCCCCCCACCCCCCCCCCCCCCCACCCCCCCCCCCCCCCACCCCCCCCCCCCCCCACCCCCCCCCCCCCCCACCCCCCCCCCCCCCCACCCCCCCCCCCCCCCACCCCCCCCCCCCCCCACCCCCCCCCCCCCCCACCCCCCCCCCCCCCCACCCCCCCCCCCCCCCACCCCCCCCCCCCCCCACCCCCCCCCCCCCCCACCCCCCCCCCCCCCCACCCCCCCCCCCCCCCACCCCCCCCCCCCCCCACCCCCCCCCCCCCCCACCCCCCCCCCCCCCCACCCCCCCCCCCCCCCACCCCCCCCCCCCCCCACCCCCCCCCCCCCCCACCCCCCCCCCCCCCCACCCCCCCCCCCCCCCACCCCCCCCCCCCCCCACCCCCCCCCCCCCCCACCCCCCCCCCCCCCCACCCCCCCCCCCCCCCACCCCCCCCCCCCCCCACCCCCCCCCCCCCCCACCCCCCCCCCCCCCCACCCCCCCCCCCCCCCACCCCCCCCCCCCCCCACCCCCCCCCCCCCCCACCCCCCCCCCCCCCCACCCCCCCCCCCCCCCACCCCCCCCCCCCCCCACCCCCCCCCCCCCCCACCCCCCCCCCCCCCCACCCCCCCCCCCCCCCACCCCCCCCCCCCCCCACCCCCCCCCCCCCCCACCCCCCCCCCCCCCCACCCCCCCCCCCCCCCACCCCCCCCCCCCCCCACCCCCCCCCCCCCCCACCCCCCCCCCCCCCCACCCCCCCCCCCCCCCACCCCCCCCCCCCCCCACCCCCCCCCCCCCCCACCCCCCCCCCCCCCCACCCCCCCCCCCCCCCACCCCCCCCCCCCCCCACCCCCCCCCCCCCCCACCCCCCCCCCCCCCCACCCCCCCCCCCCCCCACCCCCCCCCCCCCCCACCCCCCCCCCCCCCCACCCCCCCCCCCCCCCACCCCCCCCCCCCCCCACCCCCCCCCCCCCCCACCCCCCCCCCCCCCCACCCCCCCCCCCCCCCACCCCCCCCCCCCCCCACCCCCCCCCCCCCCCACCCCCCCCCCCCCCCACCCCCCCCCCCCCCCACCCCCCCCCCCCCCCACCCCCCCCCCCCCCCACCCCCCCCCCCCCCCACCCCCCCCCCCCCCCACCCCCCCCCCCCCCCACCCCCCCCCCCCCCCACCCCCCCCCCCCCCCACCCCCCCCCCCCCCCACCCCCCCCCCCCCCCACCCCCCCCCCCCCCCACCCCCCCCCCCCCCCACCCCCCCCCCCCCCCACCCCCCCCCCCCCCCACCCCCCCCCCCCCCCACCCCCCCCCCCCCCCACCCCCCCCCCCCCCCACCCCCCCCCCCCCCCACCCCCCCCCCCCCCCACCCCCCCCCCCCCCCACCCCCCCCCCCCCCCACCCCCCCCCCCCCCCACCCCCCCCCCCCCCCACCCCCCCCCCCCCCCACCCCCCCCCCCCCCCACCCCCCCCCCCCCCCACCCCCCCCCCCCCCCACCCCCCCCCCCCCCCACCCCCCCCCCCCCCCACCCCCCCCCCCCCCCACCCCCCCCCCCCCCCACCCCCCCCCCCCCCCACCCCCCCCCCCCCCCACCCCCCCCCCCCCCCACCCCCCCCCCCCCCCACCCCCCCCCCCCCCCACCCCCCCCCCCCCCCACCCCCCCCCCCCCCCACCCCCCCCCCCCCCCACCCCCCCCCCCCCCCACCCCCCCCCCCCCCCACCCCCCCCCCCCCCCACCCCCCCCCCCCCCCACCCCCCCCCCCCCCCACCCCCCCCCCCCCCCACCCCCCCCCCCCCCCACCCCCCCCCCCCCCCACCCCCCCCCCCCCCCACCCCCCCCCCCCCCCACCCCCCCCCCCCCCCACCCCCCCCCCCCCCCACCCCCCCCCCCCCCCACCCCCCCCCCCCCCCACCCCCCCCCCCCCCCACCCCCCCCCCCCCCCACCCCCCCCCCCCCCCACCCCCCCCCCCCCCCACCCCCCCCCCCCCCCACCCCCCCCCCCCCCCACCCCCCCCCCCCCCCACCCCCCCCCCCCCCCACCCCCCCCCCCCCCCACCCCCCCCCCCCCCCACCCCCCCCCCCCCCCACCCCCCCCCCCCCCCACCCCCCCCCCCCCCCACCCCCCCCCCCCCCCACCCCCCCCCCCCCCCACCCCCCCCCCCCCCCACCCCCCCCCCCCCCCACCCCCCCCCCCCCCCACCCCCCCCCCCCCCCACCCCCCCCCCCCCCCACCCCCCCCCCCCCCCACCCCCCCCCCCCCCCACCCCCCCCCCCCCCCACCCCCCCCCCCCCCCACCCCCCCCCCCCCCCACCCCCCCCCCCCCCCACCCCCCCCCCCCCCCACCCCCCCCCCCCCCCACCCCCCCCCCCCCCCACCCCCCCCCCCCCCCACCCCCCCCCCCCCCCACCCCCCCCCCCCCCCACCCCCCCCCCCCCCCACCCCCCCCCCCCCCCACCCCCCCCCCCCCCCACCCCCCCCCCCCCCCACCCCCCCCCCCCCCCACCCCCCCCCCCCCCCACCCCCCCCCCCCCCCACCCCCCCCCCCCCCCACCCCCCCCCCCCCCCACCCCCCCCCCCCCCCACCCCCCCCCCCCCCCACCCCCCCCCCCCCCCACCCCCCCCCCCCCCCACCCCCCCCCCCCCCCACCCCCCCCCCCCCCCACCCCCCCCCCCCCCCACCCCCCCCCCCCCCCACCCCCCCCCCCCCCCACCCCCCCCCCCCCCCACCCCCCCCCCCCCCCACCCCCCCCCCCCCCCACCCCCCCCCCCCCCCACCCCCCCCCCCCCCCACCCCCCCCCCCCCCCACCCCCCCCCCCCCCCACCCCCCCCCCCCCCCACCCCCCCCCCCCCCCACCCCCCCCCCCCCCCACCCCCCCCCCCCCCCACCCCCCCCCCCCCCCACCCCCCCCCCCCCCCACCCCCCCCCCCCCCCACCCCCCCCCCCCCCCACCCCCCCCCCCCCCCACCCCCCCCCCCCCCCACCCCCCCCCCCCCCCACCCCCCCCCCCCCCCACCCCCCCCCCCCCCCACCCCCCCCCCCCCCCACCCCCCCCCCCCCCCACCCCCCCCCCCCCCCACCCCCCCCCCCCCCCACCCCCCCCCCCCCCCACCCCCCCCCCCCCCCACCCCCCCCCCCCCCCACCCCCCCCCCCCCCCACCCCCCCCCCCCCCCACCCCCCCCCCCCCCCACCCCCCCCCCCCCCCACCCCCCCCCCCCCCCACCCCCCCCCCCCCCCACCCCCCCCCCCCCCCACCCCCCCCCCCCCCCACCCCCCCCCCCCCCCACCCCCCCCCCCCCCCACCCCCCCCCCCCCCCACCCCCCCCCCCCCCCACCCCCCCCCCCCCCCACCCCCCCCCCCCCCCACCCCCCCCCCCCCCCACCCCCCCCCCCCCCCACCCCCCCCCCCCCCCACCCCCCCCCCCCCCCACCCCCCCCCCCCCCCACCCCCCCCCCCCCCCACCCCCCCCCCCCCCCACCCCCCCCCCCCCCCACCCCCCCCCCCCCCCACCCCCCCCCCCCCCCACCCCCCCCCCCCCCCACCCCCCCCCCCCCCCACCCCCCCCCCCCCCCACCCCCCCCCCCCCCCACCCCCCCCCCCCCCCACCCCCCCCCCCCCCCACCCCCCCCCCCCCCCACCCCCCCCCCCCCCCACCCCCCCCCCCCCCCACCCCCCCCCCCCCCCACCCCCCCCCCCCCCCACCCCCCCCCCCCCCCACCCCCCCCCCCCCCCACCCCCCCCCCCCCCCACCCCCCCCCCCCCCCACCCCCCCCCCCCCCCACCCCCCCCCCCCCCCACCCCCCCCCCCCCCCACCCCCCCCCCCCCCCACCCCCCCCCCCCCCCACCCCCCCCCCCCCCCACCCCCCCCCCCCCCCACCCCCCCCCCCCCCCACCCCCCCCCCCCCCCACCCCCCCCCCCCCCCACCCCCCCCCCCCCCCACCCCCCCCCCCCCCCACCCCCCCCCCCCCCCACCCCCCCCCCCCCCCACCCCCCCCCCCCCCCACCCCCCCCCCCCCCCACCCCCCCCCCCCCCCACCCCCCCCCCCCCCCACCCCCCCCCCCCCCCACCCCCCCCCCCCCCCACACCCCCCCCCCCCCACCCCCCCCCCCCCCCACCCCCCCCTCCCCCCACCCCCCCCCCCCCCCCCCCCCCCCCCCCTCCACCCCCCCATTCTTCTTCTTCTTCTTCTTCTTCTTCTTCTTCTTCTTCTTCTTCTTCTTCTTCTTCTTCTTCTTCTTCTTCTTCTTCTTCTTCTTCTTCTTCTTCTTCTTCTTCTTCTTCTTCTTCTTCTTCTTCTTCTTCTTCTTCTTCTTCTTCTTCTTCTTCTTCTTCTGGCCAGACTTATTTTTGAACCATTTGAGTCCACCACCCGTTGTCAGCTCATGGGAGCTTTTGCTGCAAACATTTCACAGGTGATTCAACTGTGGAATGAGGTCCTACCGAGGATAGACAGTGGATTTTCAGCGGACATCTGTTGGCTACTGAGGATGTGACTGGATTTTTTTGTTTTGAATGTGAAATGCTGGAGCACAAGCCAGGTTTGCTTTTTCGGTTGCCTTTCACCGATAATGTTCTAGATTTAGAAAGATGTGGGGCCTCACCTGAATGACCCAGCTAGCTAGATCTCCTCAGCACCTCCGAATTTCCAGGAATGGCACAGGCCAGATCTGGCACCCCTACAATTTACACAGGCACCTTATCCGGGCTTTCCCAGCCCCTTTCAGTTTGTTGGTAGGTGTTTAGCTGCTTGACAAAGCAACTACTTAGGGTATAGCTCTCAGTTTGATTGACATGCACAAACTGTGTCATCCTGTTACGGTATAAGTCCAAGCGGGGCAAAGCCCCCAACAGAAAAGAGACAGATAGAAAATCGCCGTTCTGCTGAGCAAGGTGGGGATGGGGTTGCCAGCTCCGGGTTGAGGAATACCTGGAGATTTTGGAGGTGGAGCCTGAGGAGGGTGGGGTTTGGGGAGGGGAGGGGCTCTAGTGGGGTACGATGCAATGGAGTTCCACTTCTGAAGAAGACGATGACGACTACGACTTGGGTTTAAACGGTGCTTTTTCTATATGTAAGGAATCTCAAAGAGGCTTACAATTACCTTCCCTCCCACCTCCCTACAACAGACACCTTGTGAAGTACATGGGGCTGAGAGTGTCCTGAGAGAACTGGGACTAGCCCAAGGTCACCCAGCAGGCTTCATGTGTAGGAGTGGGGAAACAAACCAGGTTCTCCAGATTACAGTCTGCCCCTCATGTGAGGAGGGGGGGAATCAAACCTGGTTTTCCAGATTAGAGTCTGTTGCTGTTAACCATCGATCAATAGCCCTGCACAAAATGGCTGCTTTGGAATTATATGACTTCCTACTGAAGTCCCTACTTCTGTAAACGCTATCCTCCCCAGCTTCAAATCCCCAAATCTCCAGGTATTATCCAACCCAGAGTTGGCAACCTGGCTTGTGGCTGCCAAGAGGGCTTTTTAAAAATTAGATATGGACCAAGAATATGTTGTAGAGGTGAGACAGGGGGTGACCTCCTTGGGCTCTACCTGTCATGCCCCCACAGAGGCTTTTGTTATTTCCCCATTAAACTTCAGTTCCCCATAGTTAGCATGGTTTCAGTTCATTGTTGAGTCTTCTAAGGGAGGGTATTTTAGTTAGCCCCTGTCCCTTTAAGACATTTCCCAATAGGCAGTTTCCTTTCTTTACCCAGCAATCCCAAGTTTTAGTTCTAGCCAGTCAGTCAGAGTGAGGTGCTAAGGGTAGCTGGGGATCGGAATATTCGTGACGTCCGTATTATTATATGGTGGTCCTTACAGCGCAAGTTAAGTTCAACAGTAATTAGATCATGACAAAGACTGAAAGAACTGAAAGGAAGCAAAACACGGTGGACTTTCTTGAAAGCAACCAAGAGAAGACACAGTCTACAGCTTCAAACCTGCTCAAGACAAGCAAGCACTCTGACTTAGATAGACCCAAGGGAGGAGTGGTGGCGAACCTTTGGCACTCCAGATTGGCCATGCTGGCAGGGGCTGATGGGAATTGTAGTCCATAACATCTGGAGTGCCAAAGGTTTGCCACCATGGATAGGGTCTTACTTCTCTCAAATAATAAACCCATTGTAAGAACTGTTGAACCTGGCTGGTGTCTCCCTCACTCTGTCCTAGCCAGTACAGGGCACCTCAAATAGATTCACTGGGGGGGGGGGGGGCAGAACACTACCCCAAAATCCTCAAGTATTTCCCAACCAATAGCTGGAAGTTACACAAAAGGAAGCCGGCATTGAATTTCAAGATCCTCTGAGGTACTCAGCTCAAGAGGGAAGGACACCGTTTGATTTCTGAAAGGCTGCTGGTGAACATCTCATCATCCCTGACAATAAGCCGTATTGCTGGCAGGCGCGGGGGCCTGCGTCACCTTCAGATAAGCGACCTGCCTCCCAGTCTGAGTCCCGATCTCAGTGATATTGTTACCACGTCCCAGAGGGTGATGTAATGTCTGGCAAGAGATCTTGTCCCGTATGTTGATTTGGCAAACGTGAATCTGCTTGGTGTAGCATGTGGTGTTCTCTGAACAACTTCCCCCAGGGTTCCAGGAGTGCCCTATCCCATAAATCTTTGCTAGCTCTATACAAGACATTGTAGGAGCATTGTCAAGAAGAACCTATATGGCAGTGATGGCGAACCTATGGTACGGGTGCCAGAGGTAGCACTCAGAGCCCTCTCTATGGGCACGCGCAAACAGAGTCCCCCCCCCCCCCACACATATCTAGACTGGCCTGGGCCACTGGGCTCGATTATTAGCATTAAACCTGAGACCCAAGCTGATTTTGCATGGGCCAAAAACAGCGGTGTGAAAACAGTATAAACCAGTTTACACCGTTTTAAACCCTTTTACACCATTTTCACACCGTTTTCACTCTGCTGTTTTTGGCCCATGCAGAATCAGCCCTAGTTTTGGGGAGGCAGTGTAGGTAACCCTGTTAAGTGCTGTTAAACCCCACTGATTTTCATGCGAAGAACTGAAGCACGATCCTTTACCTGGGAGTAATCTCATTTGCTGACAATGGGGCTTGCTAGGGTCGTGATTCACCCGTTGGAAGAGTTGCACGGTTGCTTCAAAGCAAAGCCACCGACTACCACGAAGCTTACTCCCGAGTAACGCACGCCTCGGAGCCAACCGTTTTTCTAAACTAAAACCTCAGTATGCAGGTTAAATTGCCGTGCTGGCACTTTGCGATAAATAAGTGGGTTTGGGGTTTCAATTTGGGCACTCGGTCTCGAAAAGGTTCGCCATCACTGCTATATAGTGTTGGGTGGTGGGACAAGAATGCAGGTTACAGTGCCGAATCCCTCTCCTTGGGCTATCTCCACCTTCTTCAGATAAGTGCCTTAGAAAAACTGTCAGCTGATGAAAACCTTATCTCGAGGCCTGTGGCAAATTTGGTCCCTGGGGAAGAGGAAACCCCTTGGGGTATAGTGCAGGAGCGTGGAAAGCCCTGTCTTATTGCAACACCTTCCCATCGGTCATTACAAAGGGTCGTTACTTATCCATCCCTCTCCAGGATCAGGTTTGTCCACACTGTAAAAATCAAGTGGAGACTCTTGCTCATATTATTCTTGACTGTCCAAGATATGTGGGCATCAGGAATTTCTCTCCCAGGCTGGCCCAAGACAAATCTGAAAGTGACTCTGACTGTTCTGTTGTGGAGCTTCTGTTAAACAACACAGATGCCGTGCTCTTGGAAAAAGTAGCACAATTTCTTCTACAAGTGACAGAACTTTCTAAGTAATGTATACTGCTACATACAGTCTTCCTGTCTGCGTTTTGAATGCACTCTTGATTTGTATTTCAAAAATGTCTGGCAACGCTCTAGAACCTATTTTTAAATGCCAAATAAAGGTGGTGGTTGTAAATTTATTGCAAAACCTCATGGGGTTTTTCAGGAGAAGAGGTGGTTGGTCATTACCTACCTCTGCATAGAGGCCCTTCATAGTCAGCGTGGCGTAGTGGTTATGGGCAGGTGCATTCTAATCTGGAGAACCGAGTTTGATCCCCTGCTCCTCCGCGTGATCGGCGAACTCTTTATCTGGTGAACTGGATTTGTTTCTCCGCTCTTGAAGCCTGCTGGGTGACCTTGGGCCAATCACAGTTCTGTCAGAACTCTCTCAGCCCCACCTGCCTCACAAGGTGTCTATTGTGGGGAGAGGAAGGGGAAAAGGAGCTTGTAAGCCACTTGGCAACTTCTTATAGGAGAGAAATGCAGGATGTAAATCCAAAATCTTCTCTTCTGCTGCCTCTCGGTGGTCTCCAGTCTCTGCACTAACCAGTGTTGACCTTGCATCATTTTTGAGATCTGATGAAATCAAGCTAGCCGAGACCATCTGGGTCAGAGTGGTCTAAGTGCAATAACCTGAACACAACCCTACAGACGTTTAGATACATTAGGAGGGTTTTGCAAGGGCGCGGGCGATGTTCTAAGATATTACTGCTGTTTTAATTATATGTATGTTTTTAGCTGATATTTTATCTGTACACCACCCTGAGCCCTTCGGGGATAGGGCGGTATACTAAATTTAATAAATAAATAACAACAACAACAACGACAGCGACAATGACAATAACAATAACAGCAATGATAATAATAACGATAATAACGATAACAACGATAACAACGTATTAACAACGATGACAATGACAACGACGACGACGACGACGACGACGACGACAATAATAATAATAATAATAATAATAATAATAATAATAATAATAATAAGAAGAAGAAGAAGAAGAAGAAGAAGAAGAAGAAGAAGAAGAAGAAGAAGAAGAAGAAGAAGAAGAAGAAGAAGAAGAAGAAGAAGAAGAAGAAGAAGAAGAAGAAGAAGAAGAAGAAGAAGAAGAAGAAGAAGAAGAAGAAGAAGAAGAAGAAGAAGAAGAAGAAGAAGAAGAAGAAGAAGAAGAAGAAGAAGAAGGCTCTCAAAAGTAATGGCTGTTCCTCGTCCTCCCAGTAGCAAAGTGGTCACTATCAGACGCTTGCAATATATATTCCACCAATGGGAGCAGCCATATTTCTTCCAGACAACAAAGACTATTGTCCTGTTGTGCTACCAGACAGGAGAAGACCAGGGGCCATGCTCTATTTAACAAGCTGCTACAGTGGGAAACATATTCTTCCGGCTTTCCAGCTGCTTGACTGATCTCTTCCCATCTGCTAAAGCCATTGCAGGAAGTACCCTTCGCACGAGGACATTCTCAGCTAGAACTCCCCAGGCAAAAGGCTTCCTTGCAAAAAAGCTGCTTTCCTGGTCACAGCATATTTTTCCCCCTGCTGATCCGATCTAGGTCATAAATCCTCTCCGCTCTTTCTTCACCAGGGCAGAAGCACCTGGTCTCAGCCCTCAGAGGAATCAAGATGGTAATAATCCAAGAGAAAATAAGCATCATTATATATGGGAGCACTGGTACATTTATTTAGAGTGTTGCTCTCTGGATTATGTTGTTGACTTATCTTTTTTTTAAAAAAACAACACATCAGTGTGCTGGTGAAAAGCGCCAACAAGTTGCAGCCATCTTGGGGCAACCTCGTAGGGTAGTCAAAGCAAGAGAGAAAAGGTAGTTTTGCCATTGCCTGCCTTTGTGAAGGAACCCTGATCTTCCTTGGTGGTCTCTTGGTTTACCATCTCTGGGTTGGAATTACCTGGAGGTTTTGGGGTGGAGCCTAGGAAGGGCGGGGTTTCAGAAGCAGAGGTTACTTTAGGCAACTCTTCTTCTTCTTGGTGGTCTCCCATCCTGTTACTAACCAGGGCTGACCCTGCTTAGCTTCTGAGACCTGACAAGATCAGGCAAGACTGGGCCGGTTCCTTTGCTACTGCATTCATTTTGTGCTTTTGTAACCGCAGCTTGTGGGTTCTGTGGGGCAGAACTTGGAATGAGTTTGCAAGTTCAATTTAAAAAAAACAAAATGGTTTACTTTCTTAACATATAACATCAAACATCAACATTTAACATCACACTTCAAGGTTCTGTTCAGGTTGCATTTTCAAGTCCTTATATTTACAGTCTACTGATACTGCCAAGTCCAATTCTTCTTTGCAAGTGGGTTGGCTCCTGAAGACTCCAAGGGCTTGATGAACAGCCCTTCATTCAACATGATGAAGGTTTCCAGGAGAACTCTCACCCATTACAACCACAAAAAAGAAACCCTGACTAATCACAATCGGATCCTGCTGTGTGTGGATATATGATACTTGCTTTGGTGGTTTAACACTATTGGAACTGTGGTGCATCTACACTCTAAAGCTTGAGAAAATCCTCACAATGTGTTTTATATTTTTGTAAACTGTGGCGAGTGGGGCTATGGTTGAAGTATCTGTTTATATGTGTATGGCCTGTGGCTAATAAACATTGATTGATGATGAAAAGAAACCCTGAAACAATAAACTCCAACATTTATAACATAGCAAAAATAAACTACCACCTTCCCAGTAGTTCCCAACAACATTGCAGTTACCTTAACAAGGTGTTAAGGGCTTATACAACCAAGGTCCGAGTCTGGTAGCCTTGTCTCCTCCAACTACATGAGGTCTGCTGCAGCCTCTTCTGAGCATGGGGGTTACACTTTCAAGCACCATCCTGGTTAAAATTTGACGTTGGAGAGCTGACCCTTCAGAGAAGTCCTTCCATGGTTCGAGGGATGGGGGCCGCCTGGAGAGTCTTCTCTGTGGTGGCCCAGGTGCTCTGGAACACATTCCCCCTGGAGGTCCACCAGATGTCGACTCTGCAGGAGTTTAGGCAGCTGGCCAAGACCACCCTCTGACCCCAGGTGTACAGGTAATCCCTTCTGGGAGGTGCCTTCTCCTCCTTTTATGTGTTTCAAGGAGGGTGGGTTAAGGTGGGGTTTTAGAGGAGTTTTTAAGATGGTTTTATGATTGCAGTTTTATGGCATTTCATGATTGTACCCTGCCCAGGGACTGTGGTGATAGACAGGAAGTAAATGTACAATGAATGAATGGATGGATGGATGGATGGATGGATGGATGGATGGATGGATGGATGGATGGATGGATGGATGGATGGATGGATGGATGGATGGATGGATGGATGGATGGATGGATGGATGGATGGATGGATGGATGGATGGATGGATGGATGGATGGATGGATGGATGGATGGATGGATGGATGGATGGATGGGGAAGAAAGAATTTAACTCAAAATCGGGGACCACATTTTTTATTTAATCACTTCAGGGTGGTGCATACAGAATTCCGGGATATATTGCACTCTCCCCCAAAATTGACCTGATCCCCTAATGCACCCTTATTTGATCTCTTTACTTTGAACAGTTACCCAGCAGGCCGAAATTCAGCAGATGCAGCTTGCTGTGGCAAAGAAGTGCTTGGAACAGCGGTCATGCAAATTCTAAAGTCCTCGTTGGCAGTGTGTCGAGTTTAGTGATTCATCCAGCCCTGCACTGGAATACATTGGAAGTGTTAGTGTGATTTTTATTGACTTATTAAGTCAGTCGGAAAGCAGCCTGGTAGGACATCTGGAAGGCCCTGGCGTATACCTCATTCATTTTCATTCTCAGGAGCCCAGCTGTGATTTGCTAATTTCATTCAGGCAGATGGGGAGAGGGGAAAGAAAGAGGCAGGCTCTGTGGGACGCTTAATTAGGTATCTTTGCAACCAAAAGCCACCTAGGACGAGGATTCCTTGGAGGAGAAACTACAAACAATTAAGCTGGAGAGAGATCTGTGCCTTTGCAGTCGCCGAAGCTGTCTGGCATCACTAAAGAGCCTTCGAGTTCTCGAGACCTGGATTTTCCTTTCTTACAAGGGCTGCCAGCCTTCGGTAGAGGCTGGAGATCCCCTGGGATTACAACTGATTTCCAGCCAACGGAGATCAAAATATAGAGGCGTTTACAGCTGGAACCAGTTGTCTGTTGTGGGTTTTCTGGACTGTGTGGCCGTGCTCTGCGTGACCGTGTTCCCAGCCCGGTGACTAATGAAATGCCCCTAGAGATGCCCTCACTATTTTCTTTGTTTAGGTCTCAGTTATACCCTTGGGTAGAATGGGCTTAATTGTTTTTGTATAGTATTCCTTCAGAGGGAACTTTAGTTAGATCCTGTCCCTTTAAGAAGCCCTCTAGAGGCAAGAGCACTATAGTGTTCTTATTAGCTAGCAACCCCTTTTTTCAGTTTGAGGGAAGGAGAATATGAACTTGCGCCCCCCCCCCCTCTTAGTCTCAGGTGTCTGTGGAAGGCTGAAGGCAGCAATATCCCAGATGTATAGGATGTCAGAGACCTACAGCATTTCAAGCAATCAAGTTCCAACAGATTGCAAGAAAACAGAGCCCAGACAGAGAACACCAGGAGAACTTGGAAGAGGCACAAGCAAACTTTCTTAGAAGCAAGCAAGAAAGAATCGGTGCCTGCAAGCTCTTCAAGTGGCTTCCATCTCCAATTGTTTCCAGCATCACAAGTATTCTTTATTCATCAGACTTCCTGGGAGGAGTTAGTGTCCTAAATCCTTAATACTATTAAACCCTTCCTTTGAACTGTTGCTCATTTGTCTACGTGTCTTACATTCTGTTCTGGCCAAGCGCAAGGCACCTGATATCAGTTCGCTTGGAGAACAGGACAACTAAACCGAGGCTATCATATTTTGGCCACATCATGAGAAGACCAGCCATTGGAAAAGACAATAATGCTAAGAAAAGTTGAAGGCAGCAGGGAAAGGGGAAGACCTGACATGAAATGGATTGATTTTGTAAAGAGCAAGTTTAAAATTTCAAATATCTAGGACTCTGGTTTAGCAATAACCTGTCGTGGTCCACTCATCAAAAATATATATATTAACAGGCTCCCCAGTCAAGCATAAAATGCCACCACTTCTAAAGGAGGTTCTCAGTGGTGTGCCCTGGAGCCAGGAGTTAGGGAACCTGCAGACTCTACAAGATGTTCCAGGAACTGAGCAGATTCCCATTCAGCCTCTGTCAGCATGTGCCAATTGGCCACTACCGGCTGGTGAAAACTGATGGGAAATGGAGTTCCCAGGAACATTTGGAGGATCCTGAGCTGTCTCACCCACTACCTAAACAAACAAAGGGAAGCCCTGGGAGCAAAAGGCCTGAAGGAAAGAAAGAAAACAAGCATTGGCAGGAAGGGGGTGGGTTTAAAAGGAAAATCTAGGGAAATGCCTGCTGTCAGGGGGTGCCTGCTGTCAGGGGTGCAATTATTAAGATAGCAGCACCAAAATTTCAGAGTATCTTCGTGAGACCCTGCTGATGATACCACCCAGGTTTGGTGAAGTTTGGTTCAGGGGGTCCAAAGTTATGGACCCTCAAAGGTGTAGCCCCCATCTCCTATTAGCTCCCATTGGAAACAATGGGGGATGGGGGCACTTTCTTTGGGAGTCCATAACTTTGGACTCCCTAAACCAAACCTCACCAAACCTGGGTGATATCATTAGGACAGTCTCCTGAAAAATTCCTGAAATTTTGGTGCTGCTATCCTAAAAACTGTGCCCTCTGCAGGCCAAAACCAGAAAAACACTGAAAATATTAAAAATCCCACAAACGAACTTGCAGTTTTTGCGCCCCCCACAAGGTGGTGCCCAGGGCAACTGCCCACTTTGCCCAATGGGAGGAACGCCTCTGGAGGTTCTATCATTCTAGGGGCAACCAATATATTCCCCCAGCTCTGCAAGTTTTCAAAGCAAGGGCGAGAGCACAACTGCTTTATGGAGCGCCCATTTGGTTAACACCCGGCAACAGTGCCATTAGATCATTCCATTCTAAATTTCTGCATGAATTATTTGGCGTGCCAAACTGCGTCCCATGTGCAGTCCTATGTCTAGAATCTGGCCAATACTCTATAGAGGCCACTATCTGGTTGAACATCATAAAATGTTGGCTGCATATTCATTATCAAAGCTCCGACAACTCACTGACGCAACTCACCTTGAGAGAACTGCATCACTCTAAATGGTGCACAACAGTTACAACAAAGATTGGGGAACTGGGCTAGGATAGTGACTCTCTGAACATGCTAACCCTTACTGAGACATTTGCCCTCATCAAAGAGTGGCTACTAGCAATGGATTTGGTCCTCAGATCAAGATCTGCCAAAGGCCATTAACAGTAGGGTGTTTTGGAGGCCATTGATTCACAAGGCCGCCGTGAATCAGAAGTGACTTGAGGGTGCTTAGCACACACATGGGAATCTTCACTGTTAGATTCAAATGTTGCTTGCCTCAGACTAAGTCAAAGACTTTTTCACTATCTTGTAATCCACTTACTGATTGACTGAGGGGTTTTTTTTAAGAATCATGCTTGTAATCCTCTTGGGGGCCCAGTAAGAAAGGAAGACTGTAAATGAAATAATAAATAAGTGGCTATCATAAAATATGGGAGATATAGTAGAGTTATGGAAGTTATCATAAAATATGGAACATACAGTACGATCATCAAGTTGCAGCTGATCTACTGTTACCCAGAAATAGGGTTTTGGAGGCAAGAGACAAACAGAGACTGCCGCTATATTGGACTTCCCTGGTGGTCTCTCATTCGAGGCCAGCCCTACTTAACTTCCAAGATTTCATATAATCATAGAATCACAGAGTTGGAAGAGGTCCCAAGGGCCATCCAATCCAACCCCCTGCAATGCAGGAAGACACAATCAAAGCACTCCTGACAGATGGCCATCCAGCCTCTCTTTGAAAACCTGCAGAGAAGGAGATTCCACCACACTCTGAGGTAGTGTTGAACAGCCCTTACTGTCAGGAGGTTTTTCCTGAAGTTTAGGTAGAATCCCTTTTCCTGCACCTTGAACCCATTACTCCTGGTCCTAGTCTCTGGAGCAGCAGAAAACTAGCTTGCTCCCTCACCAACATGGCATCCCTTCAAATATCTAAACATGGCTATCATGTCACCTCTTAACCTTCTCTTCACCAAGATAAACATACCCAGCTCCCTAAGTCTCTCCTCGTAGGGCATGGATTCCAGACTTTTAACCATTTAGATTGCCCTCCTCTGGACCCGTTCCAGTTTGTCAATACCTTTCTTGAATTGCAGTGCCCAGATGACATTGGACTAACCTGGTCCATGGAAGTCCAGGCAATATATGGTGCATCTGATACCAAATACTTCCAAATATCATATATTTAAATCTAATATAACTGGATGTCAGATAATTGTACGTATTTGCAGAACAGACAGAGCAATTTCAGCGGATATTCAGCATCAAACTTCACCACGGTGTGGATTTTTAGCCAACAAATTGGTTTCCCCCCCAAGGCCCACGGAAATGGAAAAGCTCACAGCCTTCAGAGGTCACGACCCTGGTTCAAAATAGCCATGCGCACACCCTCTTTGCTAAAGACAAGTTTCCCTTACCTTTGCCTTTATAAATAACAAGGCTCGGCAAAATCTAGTTGACCGTACACAGGGGATATTTTTATACGTCGGGTATATTTAGGTCCGGAGTGTGTAACCAGAAACTCTGCCTTGCAACGTGAATCACCCCAGAGTAAGTTCAGCCAAGTAAATAGGCAAGAGATGTTCTGATAATCTCCACTTCCTCTTCGGCCTGCATACCCGTCAGTTAGAATTTTGTCAGCGAGTCATCGCTGCTTCGCTGTATACAAACATAGGCATGTTGCGCTGGGGGAAAAAAACCACACACACACACCACACACACAAATAGTCTCACAAATCAAAATGGCCATGCACACACAGAGAACAGTCTCACAAACCAAACTGGAAACAGCAGCTAGCGCTTCAACATGAGCCGTGAGCTTGTCAAATACTTTTTTGCATTCCAATCTGAGGAGGAGGAGAAGAGGAAGAGTAGTAGTAGTAGTAGTAGTAGTAGTAGTAGTAGTAGTAGTAGTAGTAGTAGTAGTAGTAGTAGTAGTAGTAGTAGTAGTAGTTGTTGTTTGGACTTGTACCCCACCTTTCTCTCCTGGAAGGAGACTCAAGATGGCTTACAAGCTCCTTTCCCTTCCTCTCCCCACAACAGACACCTTGTGAGGTAGGTGGGGTTGAGAGAGTTCTGAGAGAACTGTGACTGGCCCAAGGTCACCCAGCAGGAATGTAGGAGTGCGGAAACACATCTGGTTCACCAGATAAGCCTCTGCCACTCAGGTGGAGGAGTGGGGATTAAACCTAATCCAGATTAGAATCCACCTGCTCTTAACCACTACACCACCCTGGTAACCCAATTTCTGTGATGTTCAATAATTTATTTCAGGGGAGTAGCATGCTATTCTGACAAGCTTTTCACTCTGTTTCCAAGTAGGGAAACACCCTGTCATTTAAAGCCGCTCTTAGCCAATCTCTGGTTGCTGGGATTTCCTCAGGCATTGACCCTGATTAAAAACAAACAAACAAACATTCAAAATGTACATTTTCATCCCACCCAGGAATTGAGCTTGGCATGCACAGTTCTTCCTGCCTCCCTTGTGTTTTCACAATAACCCTGCAAGGTAGGGGAAATTTTTAATGGAATAGTTGTCATTTAGATAATTAAATTCACTGCCTATGCTTAATTTCATTACATCGTAATTTTATCCAACATCTAAACTGTGTTGTTTTGCAGGACTACCACAATTATTCATGTCAACAAACAGACACGATCACAGTCTTTTCTATCAGAAAGTTTTTAAAATGCACCCTGACCTCACTGAAACCAATTGTGACGGAAAGCAAGAGAGAATGACTTCAATTGTCCACTAGATGGCAATGCATCTATTTGTTTTCAAAGAACGTGGCATAATTTAGAGTCCCCTGTTTTTCCAAGAAAAATTATTTTGGTTGACTGGAAGCTGAAGGGATTCTAGTGTGCTTTATTATTGATTGTATGGTGGTGTCTGGCCGGTTAAGAGTATAGATGGGACTAAAATCTAGGAGGAGACTAGGGTTTGATTCCCTGCTCCCTCCGCGCCCATGAACAATAACAGACCTCTCTGAGATCTTGGAGTGCTGTATGTGGTTTCTGGGCTGTATGGCCGTGTTCTAGCAGCATTCTCTCCTGACGTTTCGCCTGCATCTGTGGCTGGCATCTTCAGAGGATCCTCTGAAGATGCCAGCCACCTCTGGTAAGGAACATGCCAGCCACAGACCAGGCTGTATCATCTGCTAAATTTCTGGCTTCCCTTAACTGAAGCACCACAAGCCTTAAGTAATGATCAACCGTAGAAAGCCTTCGGACAATACAGCCTCCTTATCCTCTGGCCGTGAAGGTGGGTTTTCACAGGTTGTGGCAGCGTGGTCTGGCTGTGAAAGCCTCCAACAAGACTCTTATCTGATGAACCAGATTTGTTTCCCCTCCTGATGTCAAAGATGAGATAGCGGGAAGACACTATATGATGTGGTAGTTTATGTAGTGCTAGTGATCTGTGTTCTGTGTAATGTAGTGTGATGTATATGTAATGGTGGTGTTCTGTGTCTTTGTTTATGTGTTTTGTGTGTTGTTTTTAGTGAGAAAATTTAAAAATAGATATTTTTAAAAACAGGAGTACTCCAAAAAATATTTACTATCTGTAAGGCCCCTTCCGCACATGCAGAATAATGCACTTTTAATCCACTTTCAATCCACTTTGGATGTGCAAAACAGCACAATCCGCTTGTAAACCACTGTGCAAAATAGCACAATCCGCTTGTAAACAATTGTGAAAGTGGATCGAAAGTGCATTATTTAACTGTATTTATATTTTTGTGCTGTACACCGCCCAGAGCCCTTCGGGGATGGGGCGGTTTAAAAGTTTAAGAAATAAATAAATAAATAAATAAATAATTCTGCATGTGCGGAAGGGGCCTAAGTTAAATAGCAATGCTAAATCTGGTCTCCGCTGGTTTACATTGGCTAATTTTCCTACTCAGAAATTCCCCCCAAAATGACACTGTTGCCTGAAAGCCTTTGATTAAAAATCCCTTTGTTTAAAAAAAAAATCACAAGCCAAATTAACTTTACAGATTAGGGAGTTACCATCAAAAAGAGCTTGGGCAAAATAAATTGTTTAAAGATAGGCTGGGTTTGTTGAAAAGTGGCAGGCAGCAAACCAAACCACTCTTCCGGCTTTCTCTTACTTTATTTGCATGCCTGGATTTCACCGGCTATGATGACTTCACACTTATGAACACTCAAAACTATTTATATTATGATATATGTGTGTGACAGGGAGCTTTTAGGCACAGGGCTGAGCTATTTTTAGGCTGGGGGATAATTTTTCCATGTATCAGGAAACAGAATGTGACTGGAAAAAAAAAGATTGATGCATCCAGTCGCAGCACCAGCTGATAACCAAAGGGAAGAACAGGAAGCTACAGTTGTGTGGGTTTTCTAAAGAGCAGGTAAAGATGTTATAAGATCAAAGCAAAAGATGTGGCACCTGCTTTAATGAATCCAGCGGGAGGGAGGGAGGGAAGGAAGGAAGGAAGGAAGGAAGGAAGGGGCCAACCAACCTCTTGTACATGTGCCTGCCCTCCCATCTGCTTGCTTGCCCTTCTCACCATCTACATGGCACTCCATTGCTTTGCCACATGGACCAGGGGTCTGCAACCTGTGGCTCTCCAGATGTTCATGGACAACAAATCCCATCCCTTCCACGTTTGGAATTAGCAATGGCCCCTTTGCAGAATAATGCCCTTTCAATCCACCTTCACAATTGTTCACAAGTGGATTGTGCAGTTTCGCGCAGTAAAATCCAGCTGCAAAGTGCATTGAAAGTGGATTGAAAATGCATTATTCTGCTTGTGCGGAAAGGGCCACTGTCTAGTGCGCAAAGGAATAGGAAGCCCAGCAGGGGGCAGGCAAGTGGTCAGCTAGACCTTTCACATGCCAAGCAAACACCCTACCTCTGAGCCATGGCCCTTTGCAAGGCCACCTTGTTTCCAAAGAATGAGGATATACACTTCATTTATACCCCATTTGTGTCCTAGACAGGGACCCAAGGCAGCTTATATCACTTCCCTTTCTTCCATTTTATTCTCTAAACAATGCCATAGGATAGATAAATCTGACAGTGTGTGACAAGCCCAGTTTTACCCAGCAAACTTCCATGGGGGAGTGAGGATCCGAACTTTGGTCCCCCCAGATGTCCTAGTTTGACATCTAATGCCTATACCATGCTGTCTCTCCTATGGTAAGACTAGAGAGGCCAAAGATTTAGAAAAAAATGTTTAAACCTCAAGGCTTATCATATTGAAGCAACACAACGCTCATGAGAGATTCAGATGGGCAACTATGTGGGTCTGAAGTGGCAGGAAAAAGTTGGAATCCAGTGGAAACTTTAAGACCAACCAAGTTTTATTCTTGGTATAACCTTGTGTACACTTCTTCATATATGAGGCAGTCTTGGCCCCTGGTCCAAAGCCATTTGAGGTCGAAGAAAGAAGAAGAAGAGAAAAGAAAGAAAAGAGAAAAGAGAGAGAAAAGAGAGACACTTCTTCATATATGAGGCAGTCTTGGCCCCTGGTCCAAAGCCATTTGGGTCCCGAAGAAGAAGAAGAAGAAGAAGAAGAAGAAGAAGAAGAAGAAGAAGAAGAAGAAGAAGAAGAAGAAGAAGAAGAAGAAGAAGAAGAAGAACAAGAACAAGAACAAGAACAAGAACAAAGGAAGGAGACAAGGAACAGACAAAAGGAAGGAACCACAAGAAGAACAAGAAGAACCAAGGAACAAAAACAAAGGAAACAACAAAGGAAGGGAAGGAAGGAAGAGAGTTAGGAAGAAGAGGATTAGGAAGAGGAAGTAGTAGTAGTAGTAGTAGTAGTAGTAGTAGTAGTAGTAGTAGTAGTAGTAGTAGTAGTAGTAGTTTGGATTGATATCCCCCTTTCTCCCCTGTAAGGAGACTCAAAGGGACTTACAATCTCCTTGCCCTCCCCCCCCACAACAAACACCCTGTGAGGTGGGTGTGGCTGAGAGAGCTCCAAAGAACTGTGACTAGTCCAAGGTCATCCAGCTGGCATGTGTTGGGAGTGCACAAGCTAATCTAGTACACCAGATAAGCCTCCACAGTTCAAGTGGCAGAGCAGGGAATCAAACCCGGTTCTCCAGATTAGAGTGCCCCTTAACCATTACACCACTACAGCTCTGTTGTTTTATATGTTTCTGAATAATTTCCTATTTTATTTTTCTCGGTTATAAATTTTTTTTTTTAAAAAAAACTTTTTAAAAATCATGTGAATGAGAGTTTGGCCCACAATGCATGGAAAACATCTGTCATTCCACCACAAATCATGTATGTACTATTAATCCATCAGGGAAACAAACTTAAAATAAGATTCAAGCAATTTAGTAGTAGATTACAACCGTATCTAATAAACAGATTGTATCCAACCTTTATTGTCAAGGCTTCTTCCAAAGAGTCGTGGGAACTCTGAAAGATCTGTCCAGCTTCCCAGAGTACCCCAAGGAGATTGGGCAAGTAATGTGGATACACCCTGCATCTGAAAAATAAGTTTCTAGGCTCCTGGGGCATGCCTTTTTGGTTCCCTTTGGCAAAGGAATTGAGCCTCAGGATTAGCTCCAGGGACAGAAGGGGGCGCTGGTTACCTTCTCCCAGAGGTTAGATTTCCGATCCCAGTTACCTGCCTAAAGAATCCCTGGGAACCATATCATTAGCCCGTTGCAATGTTTTACCTTGTGCTCTTCGACAAGGAAGAAGTCTGGGGTTCCTGCAACTCGAGAAGAAATGTATTTGTAATCTCACCTGTGAAGAGTCTGTTTTGCATGTTTTATTACAGTGCCCCTTGTATGCAGTGGTGGGATCCAAAAATTTTAGCAACAGGTTCCCATGGTGGTGGGATTCAAACAGTGGCGTGGCGCCAATGGGGTTGGGTGGGGCATGACGGGGGCGTGGCCAGGCATTCTGGGGAGGGGCATTCCTGGGTGGGGCTGTGGCAAGTACGCAGCCGCTGTGCCAGTCCTTGGGCAGGAAACAAATGCACGCAGGCGCAGGCTGCCACGCACGCCTGTGCACCTCCTGCTAGACTGCTTCAAGTTCTGCGTGCTACTGCTGAGAGGAGGGGCGTAACTAAGGAAAAAATCACGTGGCAAAATCACCCATCAGTAACCCCCTCCCCGCACACACAAATCATTAGTAACCTACTCTCGGGAACCTGTGAGAACCTGCTGGATCCCACCTCTGCTTGTATGTGTCGATTAGAGCCAAGCTCCTGGCCCCCTTGTTGATTGATCAAGTCAAGTCAAGTCAAGCGACTTACAAAAAATTGTATTTCTGCTCAATAACGAGAACAGTGTGATTCTGGAGGCCATGACCAAATTTCTACGTACTGTTATTTCAATACGTTCTTAACTATTCTTTCTATGGGTATTATTGTTCTGTTGTTTCTTATGCCAATAAAGGTTATGAAATGAAAAATGAATCCCTGGGAATACCAGGTCCCTTTTCTTCTTAAAAGAATGATGCTGACAGGATGCCCTAGAGTGTTTGTGGGCCCCAGAGAGGGATGCAGGGCCTGGGAGTCACTTGGCTCCTCTGGCACTACATACTGCAAACAGGGATTTGCCCTCTACAGTGGCCTCTTCCGTGCCAAGAGGGTTTCCAGAGGGTCACCTGCAGTGGCGTATCTACCTAGGGACAAGGGGTACCCCTTGTCCCCGGGCGCCACTCTCCTGGTCACATGGGGGTGCAAAATTCGCCCCCCATGTGACCAGGAAGTCCTGCTGCCTCGTCATTTTCACATGCCTCAACCTATCCGTGTCAGTCGAGGCACGCAAAAACGATGAGGCAGCAGGACTTCCTGCTGCCTCCAAGCACCCTCAACCCCCCCTGGACTCCCCCCTACCACCCTCCCTTCCTTCCTCCCCTCCCCAGTCAGAAGAGACTGCAGGCTGCAGGCTAGGAGCCCAGCCAGCAGGGGGAGGGGAAGTGGGCACCCTAGACCTTGCCCATGTCCATGGTGACATGGGCGGGGTCAAGGTCAGTGTGGGGTGGAGCCTGGGGGCATCAGGGGACGGAGCCTGGGGGCGGTGGGGCAGAGCCTGGGGGGCATCCTGGAGACAATTTGTCTCGGGGCGCCATTTACCCATGGTGCGCCTCTGGTCACCTGTGAAGAATCATAGCCTCCTGGGTCAGATACCTGGACTAAAAACAGGGGCTCTCTCCAAATCCTCCAATGCTACTAATATCTACTGCGCTGATCTCTGTGGTTTCAGGAACCAGAGAGACATGATCTGGACTCCTGAACTGGCAGACCTGGAAACTATAGAGCAGTGATGGTGAACTTTTTCAAGGCCGAGTGCCCAAATTGCAACCCAAAACCCACTTATTTATCGCAAAGTTCCAACATGGCAATTTAACCTGAATACTGAGGTTTTAGTTTAGAAAAAAATGGTTGGCTCCAAGGTGCGCATTACTCGGGAGTAAGCTTGGTGGTAGTCGGTGGCTTTGCCTTGAAGCAATCGTGCAACTCTTCCAACAGGTGAATCACGACCCTAGGAGGGTTCACTCAGAAGCAAGCCCCATTGCCAGCAACCAAGCTTACTCCCTGGTAAAGGATCATGCTTTAGTTCTTCACATGAAAATCAGTGGGGTTTAACAGCACTTAATAGGGTTACCTACACTGCTTCCCCAAAACTAGGTCTTAGGTTCAATGCTAATAATCAAGCCCAGCAGTTCAAGCCAGCCTAGATGTGTGTGTGTGTGTGGGGGCCCACAGAGAGGACTCTGAGTGCCACCTCTGGCACCCGTGCCATAGGTTCACCGCCACTGCTATAGAGGCCACCAGTAGCTAAACTCCCAAGTCCAATTGACTGACCCATCTAGTGAGTTTTGGAACTTGTGGGCTGAGCGCCCACCAGATAACTTTGCAGACTGCTGCGAATTCAGACATGTCATCCAAACATCATCTTCACAGGAGGTATTTAGGGCTCAGATAGTAGACATGCTTAGTAGATCCAGCGTGGGGTAGTGGTTATGAGCAGGTAGACTCTACTCTGAAGAACCGGGTTTGATTCCCCACTTCTCCCCATGAGCAGCAGACTCTTATTTGGTGAACCAGATTTGTTTCTCCACTCCTACATTCCTGCTGGGTGACCTTGGGCTAGTCACAGTTCTTCAGAATTCTGTCAGCCCCACCTGCCTCACAAGGTGTCTGTTGTGGGGAGAGGAAGGGAAGGAGTTTGGAAGCCACCTTGAGAAGCCTTATAGGAGAGAAAGGTGGGGTATAAATTGGAACTCTTCTACTTGTTGGAAGTAATGGGGGTTGCCTCGCCTGGAAAGGTTTAGGTTTTGATTCAAAAGGCTGTGTCTGAAAATTCCCTTATGGCGCTTAGGAAAATAGAGGCTGTTAAATACTCTGGTGGATCAAGCTACTTCGCTGCCTTGGGGGCGGGGAGAACACCCCCCCTCTGCCACACCTGGTATTTGGAGAGGGGGCAGACCCTGTCGCCCCCTGTTTGTTCTCCTGTACATCTATCAGCTTTGCTTCATCATCTTCAGCAGAGAGAAGAAAAGTGTGTGTGTGGGGGGGGTTCCCCCTCTCTGAAAAAAAGTATTTATCCCACCTTTTCCTACCAGGGAATGCTCAAGAAAGGGCTCCATGTGCTTGTCCTGAGGGGCGGGGGTGCAAGCTTGTGGAGGGGGGGAAGGGGGGAAATCCCACCTGTTGGTAGGGGTGAGGAGCAGGTGCATTGATTATCTTCTTCCAGCCTTTCCCCTCACCTAGGCCGGCTGTTGAAAGCATCTCCTTGAATAAAAGGAGAAACCTCCAGATTCAGAAAGATGGAGTGGCTGAATAGAAGAGGAGTTTGGATTTATACCCCACCTTTCTCTCCTGTAAGGAGATTCAAGGTGGCTTACAAACTCCTTTTCCCTTCCTCTCCCCGCAACAGACACCTTGTGAGGTAGGTGGGGCTCAGAGAGTCCTGAGAGAACCGTGGCTAGCCCAAGGTCACCCAGCAGCAATGTAGGAGTGCAGGAACACATCTGGTTCACCAGATAAGCCTCTGCCACTCAGGTGGAAGAGTGGGGAATTAAACCTGGTTCTCCAGATTAGAATCCATCTGCTCTTAAGCACTACCCCATGCCAGCAAAAGAAAATAAGGGGTAGCTAAATGAATGGCAATTTGGTGAGTCAGGGAGGGTGAAGGAAAAGAGATTATTTGACACATGCCCCACGGTTTGATTGGCTTGACTTGCAATTCTCATCTGGGGAAAAGTACATTTCGGACTGGAAGATTGGATAAATCTGGGAATTGTAGGTGTCTGGGACTGTTCTTCTTGCAGGACTCTAAATCGGTCCCCAGGAATTTGATAGTCCAGCAGCGCCTTAAAGACCATCAGGATTTGAGGCGAAGGCGGGGCTGAGCTTTCCAGAATCAGGATCCCCTTGGCCGAAGGCCAATGGAAAAGGTAGAGTTGGGGGGGGGGCTGTTTCTCCATTAGGTGTGGCCAACTTTTCAATAGGTCTCTCTCAGAGCACAATCCTGAACATGCCTTCAGAAGCAAGCCCCATATTATGCAATGGGGCTTACTCCCAGGGAACGATCCTTATCCTTCTTATCCTTACCATAGCATAGAGCCATGGTGTAGTGGTTGAGAGTAGGTGGACTCTGATCTGGAGAACCGGGTTTGATCCCCCCCCCCCTTCCATGGGCTCTTGCCTGGTGAACTGGATGTGTTTCCCAGTTCCTCCACATGAAGCCTGCTGGGTGACCTTGGGCTAGTTACAGTTCTCTCAGAATTCTCTCAGCCCCACCTACCTCACCAGGTGTCTGTTGCGGGGAGAAGAAGGGAAAGGAGCTTGTAAGCCACCTTGAGTCTTCTTACAGGTGAGAAAGGTGGGGTATAAATCCTAACTCCTCCTTTTCCTCCTCTTTTTCGTAAGAAGGAAATGGGCGGAGCGATCCTATCCTATGCAGAATTATCCCACTGAAATGAATGGGCTGAGACAGGAGTAACTCTTGAGGATTGCACTCCTGTCGGTTCCAAGGGATCCAATCCAAAACAAGCGTCACCCTCCATTATCGGTAGGTTTTGCCATGAAGAGAAAAGTCCTGAATGTTGGAAGAAAGGGACTTTACGCTGTTTCCTGCCTCATCCTACAGAGGGGTTTTTTACTAGCGAGCTAGTGGCTAGATAGGGACTTAGGAATTTGTCACCTTTGCTCTATCATGCTGACTCTATCCCTTTGATGTAGACTGATACTCTTAGGGACTTCCTCCCTTGCTTCCTCCTTCTTCTCTGAACCTCTCCATCTTACCTTCACCATGCCTAGGGAGAGGATGTGTCTCCTACACATCTGCCTCCATCCAGCTAGATTAGACTAGATAGTGAACCTATCTCTCTACCTTTCTATCCAGAATGGAGTTCACTAATAAATACTCTTTTCATTAGATTAGAAACTACAAATGACTCTGACTTTCTTTTGTGTCTGAAGTTCTCTCTAGCAAGCTCAGCCACGCGTGTGTGCTCAGGTAAGCGTCCCTGTGTTCAGCCTTTGTGCCGCTCTGCTACTTTTCAAGGGGAAACACACGCACCAGGTGTGGTTCTCCCAACACTGAAGATCTGCGCAAAGCATAAGTTCTCGGTTCCGCCGGCCGCCACCAGGACTGACTATGGCCATGTTCATTTCACACACCCCCCCACACCCCCACCCACGCAAGTAATAAACTTTGCCACGAACTCAGTCTCAGGGTTTGTAACGCGCGTCTCTTCCAGTACGATCCTATGCCAACTTGTATGGGACTGAACCCTATTGAATGAAGTGGAGCTGACTCTCGAGGGCTTCTCCGCGGTTCTCTTTCATCCAAAGGGGCTGAGGGCTATGTAAGCAGTGCGCAGGAATGCTGCCCCGCAGCCCGATTCTATGCTCGTTGGATCCGGCAGGAGTCCCGCTGAGATTAACGAGTGTACGGTAAATCCGTTCCAGACTGCAGCCTTCACTCGAGAGCTTTTCGGCGCCCAGCCTGACCCTGTTGGCTCGAAAGTCAGTCCTACTGAATTCAATCCCTCTTGAGTCTTGGTAAGAAAGGCGGACTCTAAATAATGTTAATTGATTCATGGGACTTTGCACCTAGATACAGGGGTCTGCAACCTGCGGCTCTCCAGATGTTCATGGACTACAAATCCCATCAGCCCCTGCCAATTGGCCATGCTGGCAGGGGCTGATGGGAATTGTAGTACATGAACATCTGGAGAGCCGCAGGTTGCAGAACCCTGAAACAACACGAGGTCTACTTGGAGTCCTACTCAGGTCTGTTGGAGCGGGGGTGGGGGTGGCGATTACACCCCGGAAAGTCTTAACCAGTAGCAAGGAAAGACTCCAAGGTAAGATGAGCTTGTGGTCAGCCCTTAATGGGGGCAGCTGGAAGTTTCAAGGCCCTGGCGCTTGCCTCGGGCCCTCTGGCTTGAACCGGGGGAAAGGGGGGGGGGTCGTGTCCACGATCAGAGAAGGGACTCAGCATTCTGGGTAGTGTAGTGGTTAAGAGGGGTGGACTCTAATCTGGTGAGCTGGATTTGTTTCCCGCTCCGCCACATGAACCCTTTCTTTCTTTCTTTCTTTCTTTCTTTCTTTCTTTCTTTCTTTCTTTCTTTCTTTCTTTCTTTCTTTCTTTCTTTCTTTCTTTCTTTCTTTCTTTCTTTCTTTCTTTCTGCTACTAATCGACAGATTTCTTTCTTTTCTTTCTTTGATGCAACTTATCGACCGGTTTCAACCGGCTTCACAGACGTTTAGCTCTGAGTTCAGGATGGAGACTAGATTTGCGACCAACCTTCCCGTTAATAGAGGCCAAATGGGCAGGAGAAGCTTTTCATAGCTTGCAAGTGAATAACCTCACCTGGCCAACAACCTCCCATTCAGCTTCCGTAAAAGAAAGAGGACCCTTTCTCCCGGGCAGAGAAGGCGGCCGGCAGTGGGATCGAGCGATCTCGCCAGATCTCGGGACCTGAGCAGGCTTGGTACTTGTAAGGGAGACCACCGAGGAAGACTCTGCAGAGGAAATGGCCAACCACTTCTGCCTCTCCTTTGCCTTAAACATTCTTTGCTGGGGCCAGGGTGGGCAGAGGTCAGTTGTGACTGGAGGGCACCTCTAGCCCTGGGTAGCTGCTTTTCCTCGGAGCTTGGAAACAAAGCAGGTTGGTACTCGGATGGGAGACCTCCAAAGAAGGCTCTGCAGAGGCACGGATGGCAAACCACCTCTGCTCATCTCTTGCGTCGAAAGCCCTTCTGCTGGGGTCGCGCTGAATCGGCGGTGACTAAGAGAGACTTGGCTGCCCTAATAGGGACTGAAAACTCCAGCCACAGGAAAGGACGTGACTTGGCTCAGGCGGGACTCGTGGCGGTGAAAGGAACTCTTAACGCCGGACCTGTGGCACAAACGCGCCGACGTCGGACTGTTTTTACCCGAATTTGGCTGAGGTTGCGCACAGGCGCACTTACTCGGGAGTAGGTTCTGCCGGGTGGGAGCAGGAAAGCTCTACTCCAGTCGCCGCTTCGCCCAGGGACTGTTGGGCATCGCGCCAGCTTCCAATCCCAACCCCTCTCTAAACACTCCTGTCTGGAAACCGCCCCCCATGGAAATCGGGTGGGCTTTCGCGAGACTCAGGCGAGGACCCACCTCAATGGGCTCCAGGTAGCGGTTGGGCACCCTACCTGCGTCCCACCTGCGCAGGGTCATCTTGACCCAGGGGCAGGCCCAGGGCCCCACAACCTTAAGGGCCCCAACCTAATCTCTGTACGTTGTGCCTGGCTGTCAATAAATAAACACTATCCTATTCTAAACTGTCAATATTTGTTATTGGAAAATGCATGTGTAGCCTGTGTTTTGCTAAAGGTAATGAACAATATTAATGTTAATTGTCATGATAACAAGTGGACGTTGCTGGTTTAGTATCGCGGTCACCTCTGCAACCACAGGTGCGCTGCTTTGCCCGGAGGCATGTAATGCTGTTCAGACGGTCCTACACCTGCAAATTGATCCTACTGTGTGTTGGAAGTGAAGGACTTTACGCTGTTTCCTGCCTCAACCTACAGAGGGGTTTTTACTAGAGAGCTAGTGGCTAGATAGGGACCTAGGGATTTGACACCTTTACTCTATCATGCTGGTTCTATCCCTTTGATGTTAGACTGATACTCTCAGGGACTTCCTTCCTTCTGGCTTCTTCCTGGACCCCTTCTCCTCTTCTATTCCTACCATGCCTAGAGAGAGGATGGGTGCTCCTCGCATCCATCTCCATCCAGCTAGATTAGGATAGCATAGTGAACCTATCTACCTACCTTTCTATCCAGAATGGAGTTCACTAATAAATACTATTTTTATTAGATTAGAAACTACAACTGACTCCGACTTTCTTTTGTGTAAGCTTGCCGCACTTTGGGATCCATCACGCACACGCACGTTCTAGCCACCCGTGGCGCTCTGCTAACTACGATAAGGGGTAATCTCCAACTACCAGGAGCACTTATCCCAACACTGTGGATGTTGACTGGAAGAAATCCCATTGAAGCTGCATGGGTTGCATGACCTCACAACCTTGGCCTTGCTAACCTACCCATTGACGAACGTTGGGTTTACAGCTGAGTAGACAAATGTAGGACCTTTCTCTTGGCTGCCCAAGAATGCCAGGGCTCTGACTGCCGATTCCTTATCCAACCACTCCATAATGCTAAAGTATTAATGGGATGAATGCGCTCGAGGATTGTCTTTATTGCTATTTTTTTAGCCAGGGACACCAAACGCTTGTGGCAAAAGAACCTTACATTGCAGAAATGTAGGGGAAAGAAACAATTCCTATCTGCCTGGTTCTGCCTTTTTATAGGGCTGCAGAGGACAATCCTATACATTTTACTCAGAAGCAAACTCCATTAATCTTGACAGAACTTGCCTGCAGGCGCCAGTGTTTACAGTTACACAGAACTTAAGAACCAGTTACACAAAGCATAGGCTTCGATCCTATGAAGGCTTCTCCTTTGGAGTAAACCCCTTTCCCAGTTGCTGTGCCGGCATGGGTCTCCTGAAAGCAGCTAGTTTCATTACTGTGGCCAAAGGAAAACCCAAAACAGAAAAAGGAGAAAGATCCCAACACAGAAATAAGAAAGGAGGAAACTACCCAAGTGAATTCCTCTTACAAAATATAGACTAATGATACACCTATAAATATAAAAAGTCTATATATTGCTGCAACAAACACAAATATTCAAGTGTGTCTCAAATATAAAATATGTCTTAACAGCACTTCAAAATGTACGGAATGGATAAATAACCACTGTGGATTTTATGTTTGTCACATGACTATATGTATTTATTGTATTTATGTGTGGTTATTTATATTTCGTTAAGAGGTCTTGGTAGCTTCCTTCTTTCTTACAAAGGACAATCCAGACAGGGCTGATTCTTTGACAACTGGAAAGTGAGCAACCAGTTTTGTTTTGTTATGCAACTTATCCCTGAAATCAGGCTCCATCCCTGAAGACTGGAAGATGGCCAAGTCACACCAATCTTTAAGAAAGGATCTAGGGGGGACCCGGGAAATTACAGGCCAGTCAGTTTGACATCTGTTCCTGGTAAATTAGTAGAATCTATCATTAAAGATAAAATTATAAAACATGTGGAAAAGCAAGACCTGCTGAGAAAGAGTCAGCATGGCTTTTGCAGAGGCAAATCCTGTCTTACAAATCTTACTTCAGGGAGTTCTTTTGAGGGTGTAAACGGAGGCATGTGGACAGGGGTGAACGAAAGTGGACATTGTCTGCTTGGATTTCCAAAAGTTGCTTTTGAGCAAAAGTTCCTCACCAAGAGACTGTTGAGAAAAGCGCTCAACCCAAATGAAGGGAATAAGGAGAGGGAAGTCCTCCTATGGATTAAAACTGGTTCGAGAAAACAGGAAACAAAGAGTGGAGTGCTCAAATGGGAAGTTCTCACAATGGAGAGATGTCGGGAGTGGGTGTCCCCAAGGATCCGTTTTTGGGACCAGTGCTCTTTAACCTATTCATAAAAGCTGACCTGGAAGTAGGGTGTGGGTATGTGGTGGCCAAGTTTGCAGATGATACTCAGAATTATGTAGGGTGGTGAGAACCACAAAGGACATACGAAAGAGCTCCTAAGCGGGACCTTGAGTAGAATTAGATGAGTGGGCTCAGAAATGGCAAATGCAGTCTCAATGCTTAGCAAAGAATGTAAAGTTGATGCACATAGGGCAAAAAAATCCAAACTTCACATACACGCTAGCAGGGGGGGCTCCAGTGCTACTCTCAGTCACAGACCAGGAGAGAAAGGGATTTAGGCGTCTTAGTTGATAGTCTCCGGCGGGAATGTCAACTCAATGCATGGCAGCTGTGAAAAGAACCAAACTCTATGCTGGGGATCATTAGAAAAGGAAGATTGAAGTAAATGAAAACTGCAAAGATTGTCATGCCCTTATATAAAGCAGTGGTGCGACCGCACTTGGAGTACTGTGTCCAGTTCTGGTCGCAGCATCTCAAAAAGGATATTGAGGAGACTAGGAAAAAAGTGCAGAGAAGGGCAACAAGGGTGAAGTTAGAGGGACTGGAGCACCTTCCCTATGAGGAGAGGTTGCAGCGTTTGGGACTCTTTAGTTTGGAGAGGAGGCGGCTGAGGGGGGATATGATTGAAGTCTACAAAATTATGCATGGGGTAGAAAATGTTGACAGAGAGACATTTTTCTCTCTTTCTCACAATACTAGAACCAGGGGGCATTCATTGAAAATGCTGGGGGGAAGAATTAGGACTAATAAAAGGAAACACTTCTTCACGCAGCGCAATGTGTGATTGGTGTTTGGAATATGCTGCCACAGGAGGTGGTGATGGCCACAAACCTTTATAGCTTTAAAAGGGGCTTGGACAGATTTATGGAGAAGTCGATTTATGGCTACCAATCTTGATCCTCTTTGATCTGAGATTGCAAATGCCTTAACAGACCAGGTGATCGGGAGCAACAGCCGCAGAAGGCCATTGCGTTCACATCCTACATGTGAGCTCCCAAAGGCACCTGGTGGGCCACTGTGAGTAGCAGAGAGTCTGATCCAGCTGGCTTGTTCTTATGTTCTTATGTTCTTATGTTTTTAAAGAAAACCCTCGCTCTGTATAGGACAGCTCTGTAATTCTCCCAGGCACACAATTCTCTCTGCCCTGGATTTCTAAAGAAGACTTTAGCAAGACACTCAAGTGCTTTTGAAGAAAATAAAGTCATTTATTGTCAAAGCATCCAACATACCCAGATAAACTATAAAGTTTAATAAATCTTTTTTTCCCCAAGAAATGAAAGAAAAGAAACACAGAACTATTCAGACTTCATTTCACTGGCACAAAATTACACTTTGTATTAAAAGGAAATCCGTATTTACAGAACCGATGATATCCCGGCACCAAAAGTCCACCACCGTCTTTTCATAAGGAACATGCACTTCCCTCCTTGGAAACGTAACATGGATTCAAGTCTTTATGGATTTTTATTACTATTATTTTTGCAGAGAGAGAGAAAGAGAGAGAGAGAAACTATCAAGTAATGCAGAAAAGCAATGCATTTCTCGGTTCTTCAGTCATTTTTTTAAAATTTTGCTTTATATCTAAAATAAATTTTTTTTACCCTTACATATAGTTCTTATTACAGCTAAACCATAAGTGCTTAATAATTTAAGTAGAAACGTATGACAAATGCATCAATATGTTGCAATATATGACATTTTAAAAATGTACTTTTTCAAAGTTATTTACCTTTTTCTCGGAAAGTGAAAATGCGTGCATCGGAAACGAAAGGAAGGGGGAAAAATAAACCCACCCGACACCTACAATTTTCTTTTGCAAGGTAAAACCTATCCACAGGCATAAGATTTGCATCAACAGTTGGTGGGTACTTTGTTTTACTTGTAAAATTAGAAGTGCCACATGGCTGGAGGCGAAAATACCCTCTGCCCTTTCATAGAGAGTTCATGATATGTTCTTTTCCAACTGATGTTACTTCATGAGAAGATAGCTATGTCATGGAAAGCTTCAACTGCCCATTTCTGCACATCAAAACTCTATTAAAGGGACAGGACATTTTTTTCTCCAGGTCTGTTGGCAACTCTAATTTCCCACAGTGTCCAAGTTGGTTTTCAAGGGCTTCCATGTACAGAGTTCGTATAATCCTAGTGGGACAGACAGTGCTTCTAGGCATGTTCATGTTGAAGTCAGTTCACTATAACTGCACTTAGCTCCCAAGTAAGTTGGGGATGACTTCATCCTTAAATTCATAAGGAGCTCCAGGGAAAATGAAATTGAAAGCTCCATGGTTGTTTGTAGAACCATGGAAAACAAAAAGCAACTCCTGACCTGACTATGATTTGGTCATTGTAGGCTACAAGAATGAACAATGGGATTACTTGTGAGCAATGTTTTAAGAGCAGCACCCGTTTGCGGGGAGGGTGGACAACACTTTTGAAGTTACTCTGGACTTATGATCCTTTGTTAAAAGAGAGAATGAGAGAGAGATTCTCTGTTAGGTCGGTGCCTCTGATTGCTTGGTCCTTTGGTCTAAAACCCTTTCTCCGTTTTTATTGTAGTAAATACCAGTTCCACTCAACCACAGTCAGCAAAGTTATTCTTTCTTATGTAAAGATTTTTATTTATTATTTAAAGATTCTTATTTAAAGGTTTTTGGGCTATGGATATACAGCCTCCTTCAGCTGCATCAAAAGACAAATATAATTTAGGGACATCTGATCTCTTGGAATGACAAAATTCACCCTTATGTTGACCATTTTCCAGACTGCAGATGATGAAGCATTTGGATTTATATACTGATATTCTCTATCTTTTAGGAGTCTCAAAACAGCTTACAATTGCTTTCCCTTCCTCTCCCCACAACAGACACCTTGTGAGGTAGGTGGGACTGAGAGAGTTCTAAGATAACTGTGACTAGGAAAGGGGAACATAACAAACTTAACCCTATAACCAGAATTAAGTACCCAAAGGTCACTGGGGCCATATCCTACAGCAACTTCGTTGTGGTCTTTGGCTACTCCAGAAAAAGTGCTTAGTAGCTGCTGCTTAACTTGCCAAAGTAATCTTTCTGAAGCTTTTCTGAAACCAAAGGGAAGATGCATGGGCATTTATCTAGAAAACCATTCGGCTGAAGTGAATCAAGGTATGCTTGGAATAAGTGGTTTGTGGAGTCTCCTGGAGCCACACCGCTGAGGTGAGTGGAAAACAGCACTATTAGAATCTAGGTGATTACTCCAGAAGTATGGTCTCTTTTGCTGATGGTACCTTCTGTGTATGCATATATATCACCTGAACAGTCCATTCTCATCAGATCACAGAAGCTAAGTGGGGTCAGCTTTTCAATGGGAGGCCACCAAGGAAGTCTAGGGTTGGTGGGCAATGGCAAATCACCTCTGACCATCACCTGCCTAGAAACCGCTAAGCAGCCACCACAAATGGGCTGTGCCTTGACCTCACTTTATGTCCACATCTATCACCCCATGTATGTTATGAAATGTCCCCTGGCCCATTACAAATGTAAACCGGTTTGAAACCACATCAAAGCTGATATAGCAGCAGAGAAAACTTTTGGAGAAAATATATATTAAGCGTCTTGCGTTTTGAATGAGCATAGCTTTATATGTTGAAGGCAGAAATGTTTTAAAGGTAAAAATGTTTAAAATAGATATGTTTAAGAAGATATAGGGGTTGACAGAATGAAAGGTCTAAACTTTGCAGTTTAGATTGAGGATTTACGCATAAAAGTGTTTTTTGTATAAGAAAGTATTTCTTGAACTTTTGTTTTACTTCACTGTAAAAGTCACATGATCCTGATAAAAGTCACGTGTCTGAGGGGAGGGATGTCTTTTCTTCAACTTTAAAAAGCTACACTTATACAAAGCAGAAGACCCTTAATATATTTTTTTTTTCTCTGCTGCCCTGGGTGGTAGGCGCTCAGAGCCCCCTCAGGCCTCGCCCGGAACTACAATTCCCAGAATCCCCCGAGGGTGGGGAGGAAAGCCCCCGAAAACCAACCCGCCTGCGGGGCCGGAAGAAAGCGGCACGAGAGCGGAAGCGAGGCCTCGGGGGCGCCGCTTCCGGCCGCGGCGCGCGCTCAGTTGTGGGAGGTCATGTGGCGGGAGAGGTGGTGGCGCTCGCGGAAGGCCTCGTTGCAGATGGGGCAGCGGAGCTTCTCCTCGCGGCGGCGCTTGACCAGGGGCTCGAGGGCGTACTCCTTCTTGTGGTGCGAGCGCATGTGGTACACCAGGTCGGAGGTCATGCGGAAGGAGGCGTTGCACTTGGCGCACCAGTTCTGCGCCGGCAGGCAGAGCGACGTGAAGGAGGGCGGCAGCAGCGTCAGCGCCGAGGGCAGCTGCAGCGGGAGGGGCGCCGCCGCCGCCACGCTCTTGGGCCAGAAGGGCGTGGCGTACAGGAAGGGGCTCTGCTTGGGCAGGCCGCCCCCCGACGCCGCCGCTGCGGCCCCGCCCCCCGCGGCGCCGCTTCCCAACTCCCCCGACCCGCCCTGGAGCTTAGCCCCCAGCGGGTCCGGCGCGTAAAGGCGCGCGGCGCCCTCGTGGCTGTCGGCGAGCGCGCTCAGCTTCTGGCCCAGCACCAGCTGCGCCACCTGGGCCGACGACGACGAGGAGGAGGCGGCGAAGGAGCGCGCCGGCTGCGTGAAGGCGCTCTTGCGCTCCTCCCCGCCCGGCGAGGGGGTCACCGTGGAGAAGGCGCTGCCGCCTGCACGGCCGCCGCTTCCATTGTTGCTGCTGCTGCCCAAGGCCTTGTCCGAGGGCGGCGAGGAGGAGCCGGCGCCTCGCTCCTTCTCTTCCTCGCCTTCGGGCCCCCGCGAGGCCTTCTTCACCTCCACAAAGGCGCTGCGCTTGGCCTCGCCCGTCTCCGGGCTGGGCGGCGCGAAGAGGCGGCTGCTGCTCTCCTCCAGGCCGAAGTAGCTGCTCGCCGGCCGGTAGTGCTGCTGCGGGGTGCAGACCAGCTCCTCCCGCGGCGACGAGGGCGACGGCCGCTCCAGGCGACCCCTGGCCGCCACGGCCCGCTCCTCCCCCGCCGGCGCCTCCGGGTGTTTCCGCTTGGCTTTGCTGGCGGGTGGCCCCTCCGACGGCTCCCGCGCTCCCGGCGAGCGACTGGCTTCCCGCGAGTTCTCCATGTCCCGCGCCAGGTTGTGGAAGTCCGTGGCGGGCTTGGTGGCGCCGCCGTGGCCCTCCTGCGGGCCGGAGTAGTGGTGGCGAACCGTGGGAGGGCCGTGGTGGATGGGCTTGGTGGGGTACTTGGCCGCGGGGCCGGTGCTGCCGTCGAGGGCCTTGGGGCTGCTGTCCTTGGTGCTGACCTCCTCCGTGGGGTTGCTGTCCAGGGCATGCAGTCTCTTGGGGCAGCGGAAGCGCAGGTGGGCCACGTAGGGGAACTCAAACTGGAAGCGCTGGCTGCACTCCAAGCAGGTGTAAGGCGGAGAGCCTGCAGGGTGGGAAGAGACAGAAGGACAGGAGCCTAGTTAGTCATCTGACCCAGCCAGTTCCTGGCAGAAAGGAGCCACAGTTGGCAAGGCAATAGTTAAACCAGCCCCCAAAGACCAAGCAAATATCTAATACAGGGGTAGGGAACCTGCGGCTCTCCAGATGTTCAGGAACTACAATTCCCATCAGCCTCTGTCAGCATGGCCAATTGGCCACGCTGGTAGGGGCTGATGGGAATTGTAGTTCCTGAACATCTGGAGAGCCGCAGGTTCCCTACCCCTGATCTGGGGTTACCACTGTAAAACCCTCCTTTATCCCAGGTGGCATCACTTTGAAAGGCTTCTGCTTTCTTAATTCACCTCAGGAGGCCAAGGTTGGTTTCTTTATCCAAGAACAGAAGTTGTTCTTGGGGTATCTTTGGGAAGTTCAGTACAGTAGTGCTGTCAAATTGCAACGGACTTACGGCCACCTGAGCAAAGGGCTTTCAAGTCAAGTGAGCAGCAGAGGTGGTTGGCCATTGCCTTCTCCAGAGCCTTCCTTGATGGTCTTCCATCCCAGTACTGACCCTGCTTAGCTTCCAAGATCTGACCGAATGGGGCTATACCAGTGATGGCGAACCTTTTCGAGACCGAGTGTCCAAACTGCAACCCAAAACCCACTTATTTATCGCAAAGTGCCAACATAGCAATTTAACCTGAATACTGAGGTTTTAGTATAGAAAAAACGGTTGGCTCCATGGCGTGCGTTACTCAGGAGTAAGCTTGGTGGTATTCGGTGGCTTTGCTTTGAAGCAACCGTGCAACGCTTCGAACAGGTACCTCATGACCCTAGGAGGGTTTACTCAGAAGCAAGCCCCATTGCCAGCAACCGAACTTGCTCCCAGGTAAAGGATCACGCTTTCATTCTTCCCATGAAAATCAGTTGGGTTTAACAGCGTTTAACAGGGTTACCTACACTGCTTCCCCAAAACTAGGTCTTACGTTTAGTGCTGATAATCTCCCTGAAATAATTGCACTATTATCACATGATGAACTCTGTGCACACGTGCCCACAGAGAGGGCTCTGAGTGCCACCTCTGGCACCCATGCCATAGGTTCGCCACCACTGGGCTATACCATGCCGCTTTCCCTCCAACTTGTGAGAAGTTACCATCTTCTTACAGTGACCTCTCGTGGAGAGTTGTATAAACTAAGGGGGCAGGTTTGAACATGTGTCCCACAATAAAATAAACCATTGCAATCACTGAGTTTCGTACAGCAGCACCCACCCAACCCCCATATGAAAATGCTTCAGTTACACTAACTTTCCCCAGGGGACCTGGGCTTCACTTCAGCCTATTAAAATCTCTGTGCAGCAGACTAGGCTGAGAGGTTGCAGCTGGCTGTAAATCCCAAATTGCTGAACAATATAAACCTTGCTTTCCCACCATCTATGCCACTTTCTGCCCAATGCTGGGTGGATAAATTTAGTAATCAACAATGGGGAGGATGCAAGGTCTTGAGAACCAGCGTGGAGTAGTGGTTAAGAGCTGTGGACTTTAATCCAGTTTTGATTCCCCCCTCCTCCACGTGAGTGGTGGAATCCTGTCTGGTGAATGGGATTTGTTTCCTTGCTCCTACACATGAAGCCTGCTGGGTGACTTTGAGACAGTCACAGTTCTCCCTGAAGTCTCTTAACCCCACCTACCTCACAAAGTGTCTGTTATGGAGAGAGGAAGGGGAAAGGGTTTCTAAGCCACCTTGAGACTTCATATAGGAAAAAAAGGGCAGGGTATATACCCAAACTCCTCTTCTTGTACACGCTAACCTTGGTTGATTTGGGGGTAGAACAGCTACACCTTTGACAACAGTAAACCCACCTAGGCTACATTGAAAGTGCCATGTTAAACTGACTTTCCTTGGAGTAAGCCCCACTGAAATGACTTGAGTCAGCAGATCTGCCTAGGGTGCCACTGCTTGTTTCATTCATCTGATCCCAGCAAGGAAAAGAGTAGGCTGTCTGAGCTGCACATTGTAGGTTCATTTAGGAACTAGAGAGCTAGTGTGAGCAACGCTGAACAGCAGGAAATTATGCTTTAAGAAATATATCAATACAATATAGGGATATGAATGTAGTAGTATTACTTAGATAGATCTCTCTCTCTGCTCTTAGGTTAACACAACACATTCCTTAGCAAATTGCCTGAACTACCACATCACCATAGACAGAGGAGCCCCTCAGTCTACCAGGCTAATTTACAGCCAGATATCGGGAAGATAACACTTTCCAATATGCAGAGATAGCCATAAACAACCGGAATGTCTAAACACCCCGTCCTTGCATCCCTGGCCTCTCAGGAACTAGATGACCTTACTGTTGTTACAAGAAGTACCATAAACAAGGTGATAGTTGGAGCAGTCAGGATGCAATAGATAACTAGCCCTACATTCACTTTGTTGAGAAACATCCTAGATGCTTGGGAACTTATACCAAATGTTTGACGTGGGATAATTTGTTGCAACCCTAAATCTTTTGCAATGTATATGACTCTGCTTTGATGTACCCTAAAGAGACCCTTTAAAACCCTGGACCTTTCGGCAGTTCAGGGCAGCTCTCATCTCTGGTGAGACCTGTGCTGGCTTAGAAATAAACTTTGTTTTATTCTATGCAAGGATTCTTGCTTTGATTGGGAAGCTCCTGCCTCTCTTTCTTTCCTCTGGCTTGAGGAAAGAAGGGTCCCTTGCCCCTTGGCTTAGGTGGCTGAAACGGTGATTCTAGATAGCGAGGCAGCTCTATTATTATTAATAAAATTCTAATCTGACCTTGGGCTAACAAATTGGTGCCGTGACTTGGATCCTGGACGTGACTCGGATCCTAGTCCCGTTTTTGGGAGACCAAAGTTCTGTCACTGCTGTGCTACGGCATTGCCTGGTTCATCATGTGGTGGAAGTTTGGGAGACAAAATGGGGGATGTAAATGTCATATTAGAAGGAGGAGGAGACTGGATCTATATCCAACCTTTCTCTCCTGTAAGGAGACTCAAGGTGGCCTACAAACTCCTTTCCCTTCTGGTTCTGGTGGGTTTTGTTCCTAACGTTTTCACCAGATCACGGCCACACAGCCCGGAAAACCCACCAGAAACAGTTGAATCCGGCTGTGAAAGCCTTCGACAATACATCCTTTCCCTTCCTCTCCCCACAACAGATACCTTGTGAGGTAGGTGGGGCTGAGAGAGTTCAGAGAGAACTGTGACTAGCCCAAGGTCGCCCACAGGAATGTAGGAGTGCGGAAACACATCTGGTTCACCAGATAAGCCTCTGCCACTCAAGTGGAGGAGTGGGGAATCAAACCCGGTTCTCCAGATTAGAATCCACCTGCTCGTAACCAGGACACTGAGCTGGTGCCCAGTATGGAGTGGGAAGGCATATAGGGACTCTGCGACCAGCCCTGTCAACCAACAAAGCAGCCCTACATTGGCATGGTTTTACTGAGTCTGGGATGACTTCAGTCAATTTTTTGAAAACTGGATTCCGGAGCTACACCAATGGGTTACTTTTATAGAGCAACAGAGCACAAATGCACATGAAGTTGCCTAACACTGAATTGAATTATTGGTCCATTGTGGTCAGTATTACCTACTTAGAATGGCTCTCCCAGGTCTTATACATCACCTACTGGTGGTAGAAAGGGCTTTCCAGTGGCAGCTGACTTGTGGTGACCCATAGGGTCTTCAAAGCCATTTCCTGCTTCTGTGGAGAAGCCCTGAACTTGCTTGGTGGTCTCCCATCCAAATACTCACCAAGGCTGCCCTGTTTAGTATCAGAGATTGGGCTATCCTGAGCCATATCATACCTACTGTGTGTGTAAAGTGATTTCAAGTTCCAGTTGACTTATGGCAGCCCAGTAGGGTTTTCAAGGCAAGACACTAATAAAAATGTTTTGCCATAGCAACCCTGATATTCCTTGGTGATCTCCCAACCCTGATATTCCATGGTGGTCGCCTATCCAAGTACTTACCCTGCTTAGTTTCTGAGATCTGATGATATCTGTTTTGCATGCAAATGGTCCCAGTTTCATGCTGCTTTAAACCATCCAGGTCAGAGCATCATTAAACTGGTACCATCTGTCTGCAAAGCAGGTCCTCTACCATTGAACCATGGGGCCTGCACAAATATTCAGGATGTCCTCACTATACCTTGTGTCACCATAAGATAGAAGCTCACTTGTGACCAAATACCCCTCTTCTTCCTGTGGAATGCTCCTCTGGGGTCAAGGCTCTTCAGAGGCAGACCTGCATTTAGAGCATTCCATAGGAAGAAGTGTTTGGATTTATATCCCCCTTTCACTCCTGTAGGGAGACTCAAAGGGGCTTACAATCTGCTTTCCCTTCCCCCCTCCACAACAAACACCCTGTGAGGTAGGTGGGGCTGAGAGAGCTCAGAAGCACTGTGACTAGCCCAAGGTCACCCAGCTGGCATGTGTTGGAGTGCACAAGTTAATCTGATTCACCAGATAAGACTCCACTGCTCAAGTGGCAGAGCAGGGAATCAAACCCGGTTCTCCAGATTAGAGTGCACCTGCTCTTAACCACTACACCACACTGGAGTATTTGGTCTCAATTAAACTTCTATCTTTTGGTGAGACAAAATAAGACATAATTAACTCTCAAGTGATCTGAAATATGTGTTTATGTTAACCCAATAAGTTGACCTGGAAATCCATTTACAACCCAACTTGAAGTGGAGTTACACCACGTAAAGCCCATTATTTTAGCAGAGTGGAACTTGTGTGGTGTACTGGTTAAGAGTGGTGGATGCTAGTGTGGAGAACCAAGTTTGATTCCTCACTCTTCCACATGAAGCCTACTGGGTAACCATGGCCTAATCACAGTTCTCTCAGAACTCTCTCAGCCCAACCAACCTCACCAGGTGTTACTTGTGGGGAGAGGAAAGGGAAGGATTTGGCAAGCTGCTTTGAGACTCCTTAGGACTGAGAAGAGCAGGGTGTAGATCCAAACTCCTTTTGAATTCTGCCTTTAGCCCAACATCTGTTCCACGAACCTGAGCAACTAACCTGTGCTGAAGGCCCTCTTGAAAATGGTTGGTGAATTGGGGTGTTCTAATACAGCATCAACATATGACAATTGGCAAAACAAAGTAAGCAAAAAGGTATTTGATCCAAGGATGTTGCAATTGAAATGCCTATGTAAGTGGTGCATAGGGAGAAACAGGAAGAAGTGAAGGAGGAAAGAAGTGTGAAAACGCCCTGGAGACGAAACGAGGTCTTTCAGAGTGGCTCTATTGCTTCTTATTGTTCCAGGCACCCTGACCTGCATGGCTCAGGCTAGTCCTATGAACCAAATGTGTTTCCCCATTCCTGGGTGGCCTTGGGCTAGTCAAAGGTCTATCAGAGCTCTCTCAGCCCCACCTGCCTCACAAGGTAGTCTGTTGTGGGGAGAGGAAGGGAAAGGAGCTTGTAGGCACCCTAATTCACCAACCATTTTCAAGAGGGTCTTCGTCACATGTTAGTTGCTCAGGTTCCTGGAACAGATGTTGGGCTAAAGGCAGAATTCAAGAGGAGTTTGGATCTCCACCCTGCTCTTCTCGGTCCTCAGGAGTCTCAAAGCAGCTTGAGTCTCCTTACAAGAGAGAAAGGTGGGGTATAACTCCAAAATCATCATCCTTGTCATCTTTTTCTTCTACCAGGTCAGACCTAGAAGCTAAGTGGGGTTGTTCCTGGCCAATACTTGGATGGGAGACCAGCATGGAAGTCCAGGGTTGCTACGCAGAGGCAGACCAGGGGGAAAGCCCCCCCCCCCCGCGCTCCTCTTGCCCTTGGGGAGTTGCCACCAGTCCACAGCTAGGCAAGGGCTCTTCCCGCACTCCCAACCATTCAAGGCAACCTCTTCTAGCCTGCCCAGTTCAGCCCTTAGCCCAGTGGTGGTGAACCTTTGGCACTCCAGATGTTATGGACTACAATTCCCATTAGCCCCTGCCAGCATGGCAAATTGGCAGGGGCTGATTGGAATTGTAGTCCATAACATCTGGACTGCCAAAGGTTCGCCACCACGGCCTCAGCCCTTCTCAGCATCTCCACTTCCTTCCGAAACTATTCCTGCCCCAGCTGCGGATTTCTGGTGTATTGACTGCAGAGGGGTAGAGACCCAGCTCCAAGGGGGCACAGGACCAGGGTACGTTCTCATGGCTTCTGCTTCCCCGGCCCCATCCCCAGCATTCTGAGAGCCAGCGTAGTGCTTAGGAGCAGGTGCACTCTAATCTGGAAAACCGGGTTTGGTTCCCTGCTCTGCCACTTGGGCTGTGGAGGCTTATCTGGGGAACCAGATTAGCTTGGGCACTCCAACACATGCCAGATGGGTGGCCTTGGGCTAGTCGCAGTTCTTTGGAGCTTTCTCAGCCCCACCCATTTGTTGTGTATGTGTTGGGGGGGGGGGGGGAGGAGATTGTAAGCAGTGGTGGGATCCAAAAATGTTAATAACAGGTTCTGATGGTGGTGGGATTCAAACAGTGGCGCCGCCACACACACACACACACCTCCAGTCCCTACTGGGCAGGGAGATTGCTTTAGTAACCCCTTCTTGGCACTCAGAAAAAATTAGTAACCACTTCTAGAGAAGTGGTGAGAACTGGTTGGATCCCACCTCTGATTGTAAGCACCCCCCCCCCCGCCCAAATCTCCTTACAGGAGAGAAAATGGGGGGGGGGTGGTATAAATCCAAACTCTTCTTCTTCTCCCCTGACTTCTCCTTTCCAAGAGTTTCTCTTGGGGGCCCCCCCCCCCCCCCCAAAGAGGAATATCGGCCATGGCTGCGCACACACACCCTTTCCCCTGCCACGCCCCCAAACCAAACCCTACACGTGACCTGGCGGTGTCCCCGTCGCTTCCCCCGGGTTTGATGCTGCCCCGTCAGCCCCACAGAGGCGGCTTTGCCTCCCCCCAGCCGCGCCCGCCCCCCCCCCCGAAGCCCCGCCTACCGTTCATTTTGCCGTGGGTTCTGGCGGCGCTCAGCAGGAGTAGCTCGCTCAGCTCCTTCCCGTACCAAACCAGCAGCTCCTCGTCTTTGGCGATCCTGCGGAGGGAGCGATAAAACAACTGTCCGTTTTTGATGTAGGCCTCCAGGTTCTGCTCCTCCTTGTCTCGGGCCGACTGGACCAGGCGCAGCCACATCAGGCCTTCCGAGGAGCCGTTGGCCACCGAAGTGTCCACCTGGAAGAGAAGGCCCGGCGGCGGCGTTAGAAAGGCCACGGGAGCCCCTGCGCCTCCCCCAAGCCCCCTCCCAGCCGACCACACCTGCGCCAAGGTGTGGCGTGCGCTCCAGCGCGCGCTTAGGGCCTGTCTTCCTTCCTGTTGGGTTTTAAAGGTTTTGCACTGCTAGTTCCTTAAAGGTTTTAGCTACTTTTGAGAGCCAGCCTGGTGTGGTGGGTAAGAGCAGGTGGATTCTAATCTGGAGAACCGGGTTGGATTCCCCACTCCTCCACCTGGGTGGCAGAGGCTTATCTGGTGAACCAGATTGTTTCCGCACTCCTGGGTGACCTTCCACTAGTCACAGTTCTCACAGGACTCTCTCAGCCCCACCTTCCTCACAAGGTGTCTGTTGTGGGGAGAGGAAGGGGAAAGGAGTTTGTAAGCCGCCTTGAGACTCTCAGGAGAGAAAAGGGGGATATGAATCCAACTCTTCTGCTAACCAGGATTGCGACCCATAGCCCCCATGGCCAAGCGCAGCCTTAACTGGCCACTAAATCTCACTACGCTTAGTGTCTCTAGCTGCCCGGCAAATGGACCAGGGATCGCGCTCTTCTGTTGCGACCTTCCAGTGGTTTACTCGTCGGAAGTCACCCCGACTGCATCGAGCGGGATTTCTAGCTGGGTAAACCTTACCGGGATTGCCCTGTGCGATCCCTGGCCAAGCCATCCCGGGTCAAGCCGCATCGGCAGCACGTTCCTGGGATAACATTGATTTACTCCCGGGTAGGGTCGGCGGGTAGACATGCGCCCTGAGCGTATCCAGCCAGCGGAGCTGATTTGCGAGAGAGCAAGCAGGAGGCGCGGGCTGGGCGACACGGACCAGGCAGATTCCGGAGCGAGAGGGCCGTTTGTGGGAATGGGACCTGCGGGTCGAGAGGGGGGGGGGGGGCAGATAAAGCCGGCTCCCGAGATCAGCCTGGAAGGTGGGGGGAGGGGAGGGGGCGCTGGGTTCTCTTTTTGGGCCCGGAAGGCGACTGCTCTTTGTGGCTCAAAGCCTGCTCCAAAATCTGCCGGGATCCAACCAGCCTGCTGTATGATCTGCCTGGAGACAGCAGTTCTCCAGGTACGGCATTGCTACTCAGGTAAATGCAGAGTCAGGTATCTGCCTCCTCCATTGATGCCAGGGGACTCCAAGCAGCGCAGGTTTTCAACTCCTTCATTTGGGGAGCAGAAGTGGACACACAGAGCTTGGCCCTGGCCCTGGGAAACTTTGGAAAATAATATTTTGGGCCCAAAGTAGCAGAGGGTTTTTGTTGTTGTTAGAAAGGAGGCAGGAAGAGAGCCGGTGGGAAGAGCCACCTGGAGCCTGTTTACTGGTCGGAGCTGCCGGGTTTTGCGGCGACTTCACGGCTGACCCTTCTATCGTCGCCTTGTGGGCCGGAATCCGGCGGCAGCTGCTCCAAGGACAGGTCAGCTCTTTGGGAAGGGTCGCCTTCAGACAGCACCCACACCCACACCCCGCTCCGGTTTTCAGCGCCGGCTCCAAGCCTCCTCCGGGAGACCCTGTGCTCCCCGGGGTCCGCCTTTCCGGGCTTTTGGTCCGCCCGAAGTTGTCTGATAAAGCGGAGCCTCAGAAGCAGGGGCGAGGCGACCGCGCGGGGGAGAAGTCCAGGCGTCTGCGGCGGGCGATTCGGAACGGATCTCATTCACACGCGCACAAATCCGAAACATCTCACTGGGAGGTCGTGCTCGGAGGAACCGCCAGGACTGGTAAAATCCCGGAGGCGAAACGGCGGAGGCTCGAGTCCGGCGTGACTTCATTTCGGACTTAAATCCAAGCGCTTCGGATTCACTCCGACGCGGGAGAGGCGGACTCTTCGCTTCGCTGTCGGCAGAATCGTCTCCCCAAAGCTTCGCGGTTTTAATAATCCCCTGGATCTTTCCTCTTTGGAATCTACAAAGGCAGGTGGCGGAAGGATCCGGTCCAGTCTCCTGTTTGCCTCCCCCTCCCCCCGGCTCCCATCCTCTCAAGAAGGGAAAAGAACCTTTTAAAAACGCAGGGAGTTGTTAAGAGCGACTCCGGCACCCGATCCGTGGCTGCAGTGGTTTTCATTCAAGCCGGCGCGTTTGCTCATCCCAATGGAAATTTACACGCCCAGTCTTTCCATCCACACTTCACACTGAATATACAATTATAAGTCTTCTAGTACGTTGCGGGATACATCTCTTTTGGTATAATGCGCCTTATTTCTTGCACGGGGAACTGGTCGCTCAGCCTCTTCGCCCTTGTCCGATAAAGCGCGAATCCTTCAGTCGAAGCCAGTGGGCGCCCAGATCCAAACCCTTTGATGGTTGTCAATGTTTACATGCGTCTGAAAAACCACCCCCCGCCCCAGTTTGAAGTGCACTTTCTTGAAAGAACTGACCCCCCCCCCCAATTCCACGCAGATTTTTAGGCTAGTGCCCCAACAGCCCCCCCTCCCGGGATTTCAGCCGCCTCAACTGCTTAACGAAGCGTGTAGAGTCCGGACTCGAGCCAAGCGGGCGGGGGGGGGGCAGCTCCTTACCCGGAATATGTAGGGGACCGTCCTTTTGTCGGTGGACTTGAGGGCCACGAAGGCGATGCTGTCGTAGAGCGAGGTGTGGCTGAGCACGCAGGGCCCGAAGATGGCGTTCTCCGGGATGTCGCAGGTGGTGTAGACGCTGGTGAAGATGTCCGTCAAGCACTGCTGGACCGCCTTGGCGTCGCTGTCCCAGATGCCCCGGGGCACGCCCGAGTCCTCCATCCCTGCAGGGCCCCCAGGGGAAAGGGGAAGAGAACTTAGTGGGTGCCCCAGAGCAGAGAGGGGCCCCCATATAGAATGGCGCGAATAATAATAATAATAATAATAATAATAATAATAATAATAATAATAATAATAATAATAATAATAATATCCATCAGACGTATTGTCAAAGGCTTTCAGTAGCATTTTCTCCTGACGTTTCGCCTGCATCTGTGGCTGGCATCTTCAGAGGATCTCTCTGAAGATGCCAGCCACAGATGCAGGCAAAACGTCAGGAGAAAATGCTACTGGAACACGGCCCTACAGCCCGGAAAACCCACAGCACTCCAACCAACCAGATCTTGATTAGGCATCAATAGTAGAAGCTAAATAACAGACCAACACGTCTGAACTCGATTCCTTCATGAATACATCAGTTAAAAATTCAGCCACCCGCTCTATTATCATCTCTATTATCATGACCGATTATCCAACAGAAAACGTGCCCAAAATATTGTAGGGCAATCCCTAACACGAGAGGGTGATATATTGGAGAAATCTCGTCTCTCATGAGCATGTTTTGGGCAAATACATAAAAGATATTCTACAGTTTCGGTAGCGTTAAAACAGTAAGAACACAACCATTCGGGGGGGGGGGTTATCCTTAAAAAGCGCCCATTAGGAAAGGCAGAGGGAAAGGAATTAAATCTTGTCCTAATGATGATGATGAAGATGATGATGATGATGATGGGTGAGGCTCAGATTGTAATGAAAGGCCAGCAGCTAAAGAACTGGCAGCTGTGATGTTAAAATGAAAATAACCGCAACAATACTAATCAGCTCAAGAGTCGCAGGCGAAGGTCCGTTGGGTTCCAGGGGAGAACTTGTGGACTTCCACGCCAGGGGACGCCGGCTTCGGAACCGGCTGCGGATCTCTCCGAGAAATCAACAGGGCTTCCGACCCTTTCTTGGGGGCTGGGGGCTCGGGGCGGGGGGGGGGGATTTAATAGCCCGGATAGGGTTTTTGTGGATGCTCCGCCAAGCCGAGGCAGGAGGATGAAAGGGGAAGCCACCTGCGGCTCGGTCGGAGCGAGGCTTTCGCCGGAGCTCAAATGCCCTTGGTGGGAATGGAAGTGACTCCTGAGTAAGGGAGTAGATGAAAGAGGGAAGGAAAGAACAGGGGTAGGAGACGAAGATCCCTTCTCACCGAGCTCGAACCGGGGAAAGAATCAACTGCTTGTGAGTGTTTTATTTTGGTTTGATCCTTTTTGAAAAGGAAAATAAAAGAGGGGGTGTATTCAATAGGCGATCTCTCTCTCTGTTTCTGTTTCTCTCTCTCTCTCTCTCTCTCACACACACACACACACAGAGACACAAGCTGGCTGCTCCCCTACCAAATTTCCTTCCCCCCCCCCCCCACCATCCGGTTTATGGCACCGATTCCTCCCGGCCCTGAAATGCCAGGTCGGTGCCAGTCGGCAAGTCCCGACGTTTGAGCCTCTCCTTCCCCGAATCCCCCCGGCAAGGGAGACCCCGCCGCTCTCGGCCTCTCCATCTGCTCCGGCTTAACCCACGAGGTCCTTTCGGACGGCTCCTTCCGCGGCTTCTCAGAAGGGTCCCGAGCAGCGTCACCCCCCGCCACTCACCACTCGCCACCCACTCACCCGGCCAGCCTGGTGCGGGGCCGGCGTGGCGAATGGGTCGCGGCGCGCCTGGCCAGCCGGGCTGACGCGATGCTGGCGGCTCCCCTTCCGCGGGGCGCGTCTGGCTGCTCATTACCATAATCCGGCACTTTCCCCTCGGAGACTTTAATTAAAAGCAGCCAGCAGAGGTGGCCGGGCGGGGGGGGGGCGGGGGGGCTTACCTCGACACGCGTCTCGCCGGCGGGAGGCCGCCTCCCGGGTCCCCGCGGTTAGGCTCGCCGGAGCGGCCGAGGTTAACGGGGAACTTTGGAGCGGCCGCCGGAGAATCGCACCAGAGCATCTCAACAGAGACTCACACCAGAGAATCGCACCATGGACTTACACCAGAGAATCGCGCCAGACAATCGCACCAGAGAATCGCCAAATACCGATTCGTCCTTTCCTAAACCAAACCATCTCGGGCGACCGGTGGAGATGGTCGAGCCCTCCTTCGCTTCTCTTCTCCAAAGTGTGTGTGTGTGCGGGGGGGGGGGGGGGTGGTGGTGGTGGCTGGGGGGAGGAAGTCAGGAAGAGAGAGAGAGATATTTTAATCTCTACATCCCAAAGAGAACGGGCAGCCTCCAAACGGGAAGATCTCCCGCGAACGCCCCAGCTCGACTGAGGAAGTCGCCTCCCGGATTGTGGCCCTGGTTCCTACTCGTTGCCGGGGTGGCGTGGGGGGCAAGGAGACACTCCCGCTGGATCGTGGCCGTTTGCTCCTGTGCAGAGCGGCTCCCGTCGAAGCCCCCTGAAACCAGTGGGGATTAAACTGTAAAAGGGGGGCTCCGGTCCTTGTCACCGAAGAGCTGAGCGGATCAAGACTCTCCGTTTCCACACAAAACTTTCTCCACCTCTTTCTTCCAATGCGGGTGACCTTATTCCCTTCTCAACGAGGCAGTGATGGAGCGGAGCGAATTATTCTTTTGAAATCCAGCTTTGGCCATTTGGAGAAGGACGCGGGGCGGGGCGGGGGGGAGAAGAAGCCCCATTTGAATGAACCCCCCTCAAATAAGATTAGAGAATCTTTATGGCGAGGGCGGCCCCTTCCTCATCTCGTTCGTTCTTACCCAAGGAAATTAATTCGGGTATCTATGCATGCATTTATCTTCGAAAAATAATACACGAAAACAAGACACAGTCCTAGCCGACCCTATTAAACTTTGCGCTGAGAATCCGGATCCGCTATAGGGGAATCCGGCATGGTCCTTTATCTAATTCACGGGTTGGGGGTGGGGTGGGGTTTCTCTCGGTGCCAAGTTTAGCTAATTGCCGATAAGGTCGGATCAAGGACCTCATTTCAGGGGAGGGGCAGAAAGTAAGCACAAAAAGGGGAGGAAAGAGGGGGGAAACAGCGGCAAAGCCCCAGCCGTGGGCTGGAGGGGAAAGCGCCGGCCGCCAAGTCTCTCCTTCCCCGTTCTCCAAACGCGAAAGCCGCGCCGTGGGTCGGTGTTGCCAGACTGGTGTCTGTGTAACCCACCTACCCACACACACACACACACACAGAGAGAGAGAGAGAGAGAGAGAGAGAGAGTGGGGGGAAGTCTTCCTTTTGAGCAGCCTTTCTTTTGGGGGAAATTGTACTGGAGGGTCTCCGCTACAGCAAGGCGCCTCGTATGAATACGGTCATTAAAATGCAATTCTCGCTAACAATGCTAGGAAGTCATTTGTGTGTGTGTGTGTGTGGGGGCAATCCGAAAGGATTTTTTTTTTAGGGTATAAACCCCATCCCGGCTTTCTCTTCCCCACTCTCTGCTCGGCATTTCCGAGCCGAAAAAGAGAAACGGGATTCAGAAACCGGCCACGCAACCGCCCCCCCCCCCGCCAGCACGAACCTCTCCGCAAGCTTTCTGCTCCAACCCAGATGCGCCCGCGACTTCCCGGCATTGTCTGACAAAACCTCTTTCCGACCCCTCCAAAAACTGTTCCTACCCGCGAGGAGCGCCCCGGTCCGCACACTTTCCTACCCCTTTGTCGGACCTCCTTGAACCCCCCCCCCCCGCCTCTGCTGCCTGCCTCTCCCCAAGAAATAAAACCAAAAGCATAACGATGGAAGTACGAACCCCCGACTCTCCAAAAGGAAACCCACATTTAAAAAAAAAACACGCACGCATCTTTACTTACCGGGAATAATGTCAGGATTGTAATCCTAAAGACAGCGGGGGAAGGAGGGGGGCAAAAGGCGGCTGGGAGGGGGGAGCGAGAGAAGAGCAGTCTCCCGCAGAAAGTGGCCCCAAAAAGGGGGAGAAAGAGGGGAAAACGAGAAGAGACGCCTTGAGGTCCCCTTGTTCTGTTTTTTTTGGGGGGGGGGGGACGAGGGTCCCGCCAATGCCTATCGTAGCAGCGTATTTCCCATGGCCGGTTGGGGAACGCCGGGGGGCGCCTGGTTTCTCCGGCGAGCTTCCGAGCACCAGAGCTGGAAAGAGGGGCAGGCGGAGGAGGAGGAGAGGCCAGCCTTGGGCAGATGGGCCCCGATGCAGTGGCTGGCTGGCACCCAGGCGCACCGGTTTTGTTTGCGGCGCATCATCTGCCCAATGACGCGTGGCAGCCCCACCCCCCTCCCTCTTTAACCCTTGCCTGGGCGCAGCCCTCGGGGCCTCTCGGCGCCGGCTCGCCCTCCCCTCGCCTCGCTCTTGCCTCTCAGGAGCTGCCGGGGAAGGGGCGCCCTCCCCCAGGCCATTCGCACGTTTTGGGGGGAAGTTCCCCCCAAATAATAATTAAAAAAAGCACCGTCAAATCAGCTCTTGGGGCGTTGGAATTGGGGCTCTCTCTGTGTTTATTTAATGTGGGCTTTTTTCCCTTTGAAAAAAATAGGGCACCACTTGGTCCAAATCGAAAGAACATCCCCTGGCACCTTCCGCATCGGATTTTTGCCTCCTTTTTCGGGACTCGAGACTTTTAGGCCCCTTCCGCACATGCACTTTCAATCCATTTCCAATGCACTTTACAGCTGGGTTTTACTGTGCGGGAGAGCAAAATCCACTTGCAAACAATTGTGAAAGTGGATTCAATGCATTATTCTGCATGTGCGGAAGGGGTCTCAGACTCTGTAATCCGGGGTGCGCTTCTTGAGTCTTCTGGGAAGTTCCTATCCTGCCTTTCCAGGGAAGGCTCTGGAGGCGGCTTACAAAACTCCAGCCAAGTTGGGGGCCTCATCCCATCAGCCAAGTGGACAGCGTGTTCAAAAACAAGGCCAGAGTATTCAGCCCAACGAAAACATTTCTCGTCTTAAAAAAACCCAGCTACTTAATTGACTAGCCTGAGCAAACAGAAAAGGCGCCTAAGAGGAGAGGCCTTCAAGAGCAAGATTAAGCGGCCTTCAAGAGCAAGAAGCCACCACTAAAAAGTCCTGTAAGGAGTTTCCACCGGCCTGTACCTCAGCACGGGGCACCTACAGGTGCATTTTCCAGAAGGCTCTTAGTCGGAGGGTGGGGAGGAGGCAAATTTGGCCCCTGGTCCAAAAGCCATTTGGGTCCTTGAAGAAGAAAAAGAAGAAGAGGAAGAAGAAGAAGTAGAAGAAAAGGAGGAGTTTGGATTTATATCTCCCCCTTTCTCTCATGTAAGGAGACTCAAAGGCGCTTACAATCTCATTCCCTTCCTCCCCACAACAAACACCCTTGAGGTGGGTGGGGCTGAGAGAGTTCTGAAGAACTGTGACTAGCCCAAGGGCACCCAGCTGGCATGTGTTGGAGTGCACAAGCTAATCTGGTTCCCCAGATAAGCCTCCACACCTCAAGTGGCAGAGTGGGGAATCAAACCCGGCTCTCCAGATTAGAGTGCACCTGCTCTTAACTAGTACACCACTTCAGCTCCTTAAAGGTAAGAACCAGCACTTTGGGACTGGAAGGCAGATAGGCAGGCAGCAGATCTCTCAGAGGAGGGAGATACAGTCCCACCAATCATCCCGGCTAACATAGACCAGCTGCCTTGTTTTGGACCAGCTGATGTTTCGGAACCACTTTCCAGGATGGTCGGCTAACTGAACAAGTAAAGGCCACTGAAATCAGTGCAAGCGACTTCTGAGAAGTGGTGCCCACGATTGTACTGCGAGGCCCAGAGATTTCTACCTGCCTGTGTAAAAATGCCAGAAGGTCGCAGCCAACTTATGGAGACATCCGACCCCAGGTTTTCATGGCAAGTGAGAAGCAGAGACAATTTGCCATTGTCTTCCTCTGCTGGAGCTTCCTTGGTGGTCTCCCTTCCAAGTAGCGACCCTGCTTAGCTTCCAAAATCTAACCAATTTGGGTTATACTGCCTTCCCTCCTATTTGATTTCCACAGAATCATAAAGTTGGAAGAGACCCCAAAGGCCATCCAGTCCAACCCACTGCCATGCAGGAAGAAACAATCAAACCACTCAGAGAGATGGCCAGTCAGACTCTGTTTTAAAACCTCCTAAGAAGGATACCCCATCACACTCTGATTCATAGAATCATAAAGCTGGAAGATACACCAAGGGCCATCAAGTCCAACCCTCTGCCATGCAGGAACACACCATCAAAGCACTCCTGACAGATGGCCATCCAGCCTCTCTTTAAGACTCCACCACACTCCGAGGCAGTGCATTCCACTGCCGAACAGCCCTTACTGTTGGGAAGTTGTTCCTGATGTTTAGGGGAATCTCTTTTCCTTCACATTGAACCCATGACTCCTGGTCCTAGTCTCCGGAACAGCAGAAAACAAGCTTGCTCTTTTTCTACATGACATCCCTCCAAATATCTAAACATAGCGCTCATGTCGCCCTTTAACCTTCTCTTCTCAGATGAAGTTCCCTAAGCATCTCTCCGTAGGGCATGGATTCCAGATCTTTTATCATTTTGGTTGCCTCCAGCCTGCCAATATCCTTCTTGAATTGTGGTGCCCAGAACTGGACCCCGAATTCCAGGTGAAGTCTGACCAATGCAGAATAGAGTGATGCTATTAGGTGCCTCTAGACATTAAACTGCTGTGGATGCAGGAGAGGGTAAAGGGTAAGTCTCTCGTTGCTCATCTGATCCCCAACAGTCACTTGGACTGGGTGGCGCCTGCAGGGAGGTTATCCAGATTAGAATCCACCTGCTCTTTGGTGGCTGACAGCACAGCAGAAGCCTTACCGTGTGTGTGTGTGTGTGTGTGTGTGTGTGTGAGAGAGAGAGAGAGAGAGAGAGAGAGAGAGAGAGGATCCCATGTGCCTGTGAGCGTGCACAAAAGAAAGTCGGAGTCAGCTGTAGTTTCTAATCTAATGAAAAGAGTATTTCTTAGTGAACTCCACTGTGGATAGAAAGGTAGGTAGATAGGTTCACTAATCTATCCTAATCTAGCTGGATGGAGATGGATGCACGGAGCACCCATCCACCCTCTAGGCATGGTGAAAGAAAGATGGAGAAGAATGCAAGAAGAAGGCGGAAGGAAGGAAGTCCCTGAGAGTATCCGTCTGACTTCAAAGGGATAGAGTCAGAATGATATAGTAAAGATGTCAATCCCGAGGTCCCTCTCTAGCCACTGGCTATCTAGTAAAACCCCCTCTGTGGGGTGAGGCAGGAAACAGCATAAAGTCATTCTCTTTAACCACTGCACTAGGCTGGCAGCAACCCCGTGAAACAGACCAGGCCGAGAGAGATGTATTTATTTGGGTGTGGATCTCACGGTGTCCAATTGGACTTATTTCCAGATACATTTTCACCTTACTCTTCTTCCTAGGGGTTTATTTTGGGAGCATCTTAGGGAGAGACTTCCATTCCGTCCCTTTCTTACATATACCCACCCCTGCCTCCACTCCAGGAGGTCTGCAGAAATTCCGTGGGGGAGGGGATTCGAGATCTATTGATTGGAGCTGAGGATCAAGTGGGTCTGTCTGTCTGTCTGTCTGTCTGTCTGTCTGTCTGTCGCACATCTCCAGAGACCTGCTATGGAGAAAGCTGACAATTAAAACCACATAACAAAACCATTAAGAGGGGGTCCGGACGATTGAAAGACCTCCTCCCCTCCTTCTGTGCTTATTGGGACTCCCCAAGAGCCAGCGTGGTGTAGTGGTTGAGAGCAGGTGGATTCTAGTCTGGAGAACCCGGTTTGATTCCCCTCTCCTCCTCATGAGCAGCAAACTATTTTGGTGAACTGAATTTGTTTTCCCCTCTCTTCCACATGAAGCCTGCTGGGTGACCTTGGGTTAGTCACAGCTCTTCAGAACTCTCTCAGCCCCACCTTCCTCACAAGATCTCTGTTGTGGGGAGAGGGAGGGGAAAGGAGCTTGTCAGCCACCTTGAGTCTCCTTACAGGAGAGAGAGGTGGGGTATAAATTCAAACTCCTCCTCCTCCTCCTCTGCATAAAATGAAAATGTACCTGGAAATAAGTCCAATGGGACTCCGTGAGATCCACTCCCAAATAAACACACCTCTCCTAGCCTGGCCTGCTTCACACGATTGTTGTGAGACTCAGAGCAGAGAACGTATGGGACTTGCAAAGGAGAATTCAGTAGTGGATTGTGTTCAGATTTTAAAAGTGGGGTGGGGTGGGGGGGGGAGAGAGAGCGCGCCAGGGTGACAGGAACACTCATGAGGTCAGTACTGGGAGCGTTCCAGATTCATGGGCTTTCCCTATAATTGCGACCCCCTCCCTTTCCATCAGGATTACAGGCCATCCATAATATGCTCCCAGCATTGATCTCATTATGTCTGCACAACTCTATGCCTTTTTTTTAAAAAAAGCAAGAGAGTGAACATACTTGCCAATACAGATGAAAGTAACCCCCAGATATTAATTCCTGCCTAAAAGGTATTTAATGTCCAGATATTTTAGATAATGCAGGATTTTAATGACTCCCCGCCCCCCTTTCATGGCTGGTTTGTTTTTAAAGTCCCAGCGACTGTCTTTGCAAGAGGGCGAGCGGGGGGGGGGCGGGGGGGGTGGAGGACTGCCAATCTCGCTAACATTGTCCTGGTCAAGATGCTAAAATGCACCGTGGTGGAGGGTCGAGCCTATAGACACCAAAGCTCTGTAGGCTCTTGGGGCACATCCGCACATGCAGAATAATGCACTTTCGATGCACTTTCACAATCGCTTGCAAGTGGATCTTGCTATTCCACACACTAAAATCCAGCTGCAAAGTGCATTGAAAGTGGATTGAAAGTGCACTGTTCTGCATGTGTGAAAGTGCTCTCTGCTACACCCAGGTCTTCTGTATTGAGTTGAAATGATTTTTATCCGCTGAGTTTGGTGTCGCATATGGGCCAGCCAAGGTTTTAGTGTCAGTCCTACCCAAACCCAGCAGCTCCATACTTTTCAACGGGAGAATTAAGCAAAGGTTTTTTTCGTGGGGGGGGGGGGGGGGGAGTTAGTCAGGGAACTTATCTCTCTCATCCCCCACCCCAAAAGATTTTAAATATCTAGGTCAGGGGTCCCCAAACTTTTTAAACAGGGGGCCAGTTCACTGTCCCTCAGACTGTTGGAGGGCCGGACTAAAAAAAACTATGAACAAATTCCTATGCACAAATTATTGTAAAATGTTTGATTTCGCCTTTCAGCCTTTCTGTCATGGTCTATTTTTAGAACAGTGACCAAAGTATGTCAAGTACAGGGTGGGCTCCAAATATTGCTGGGGAGGCTGTGGAATACCTTCCCCTTTTTTAAAAAAGCAGAACTTTCCCAATGAAGCATTCCATCTAACCCAGGATCAGGTATCTTCCTGGGTTCTTTCCTCCCTAGCAGCCAGCGTGGGGCCGGTTCCTCCTCTCCCTCGAGCCCCCACTGCACATGAATGGAGCCATCACCGCCATGCCTGGCGGGCCGGATAAATGACTTCAGGGGGCCACATTTGGCCCCCGGCCGTAGTTTGGGGACCCCTGATCTAGGTAAATAACTGCTGATGGCTATATCCAATGAATAGGAACACACTCTTTCCCCCTGCCAGCAGGTCCAGAGTGCATCCCAAACTCACTGACAAATTTCCCTGGGACTAAGTCACATGGTTTTTAAGGGGAATTTACTTCTAACTAGACTTGTGTTTAAAACCCAAGTAGAATTTCCATTTTCTATGATCCCGCTGGCCGTAGGATTTGTGTCAGGGTGTTTCATTTATTTATTTGTTCTATTTGATGTACTGCCCAACCCCTCCCCCTGCAGGGATGTAGGTATAGATTTTTAATGGGGGTGGTTCGGGCCATGCCCCCACCCACCCCTGGGGCATGGCCATGCATCCCCAAGCCCCGGCCCCTGGCCTAAGTGCTTATAAAAGCAGCTCTCCAAGGCCAGGGATGGCACACTCCCCTGCCCTGCCCTTCCTTGCCCTCCCCCGTTCCCCCACCAGCTACGCTCCCAGCTGGCAGCTGGCAGCCCCTTCTGCCCTCCCCTCTGGGCAGAGGGGTAGCTAAGGAAAATGGAGCCTGGTGCAAAATCTGAGTTTTGTGCCCACCCCCCAACCCCAATGGGCGACTGCTGTGATGTTGCAATCCTTCCCCAAACAGCATCACTTTCAATGGTGTTTAAACTGGAGAGCCCAAATTCTCCTTTTAAATCCACCTTAAAGGGAGAATCTGGGGTCCCCAGTTAAACAACATTGAAAGTGATGTTGTTTTGGGGTGGATTATTCCCCACCCTGAAACAGCATCACTTTCAATGTTTAAACTGGGGACCTCAGATTCTCCCTTTAAATCCATGCCGAAGGGGGTGGATTTAAAAGGAAAATCTGGGGAAATTTGGGGGGTGCCTGCTGTCAGGGGTGCAATTGTTAAGCTAGCAGCACCAAACTTTCAGGGTACCTTTAGGAGACTCTCCTAATGATACCACCCAGGTTTAGTGAAGTTTGGTTCAGGGGGTCCAAAGTTATGGACCCTCAAAAGTGTAGACTTCATTTTCTAATAGCTCCCATTGGAAACAATGGGGGGTGGGGCACCCCCTTTGGGAGTCCATAGCTTTGGACCCCCTGGACCAAACTTCACAAAGCCTGGGTGGTATTAGTAAGAGATTCTCCTAATGATACCACCCAGGTTTAGTGAAGTTTGGTTCAGGGGGTCCAAAGTTATGGACCCTCAAAAGTGTAGCCTTCATCTTCTATTAGCTCCTATTGGAAACAATGGGGGATGGGGCACCCCTTTTGGGAGTCCATAACTTTGGATCCCCTGAACCAAACTTCACCAAACCTGGGCAGTATCATCAGAAGGGTTTCCTGAAAAACTCCTGAAATTGTGGTGCTGCTAGCCTAAAAGCTGCGTCCCCTGCAGGCTAAAAACAACAAAACACTAAAAATACAAAAAAAAACCATAAACAGGGGGTGGAGCTTCAGACATGAAATGGGGGGGGGGTTGAACCCGAGAACTCCCCCTTACCTATGTCCTTGCCAAGAGAGCTCTGCCTTAGATGTCAAATATGGCTTATTTATTATTTTTCATTAACTTCATTTATTCCTAACCTTTCTAAAGGGGACGGAAACCAGCTTACATCCTTCTAATTTCCTCCATTTTATCCCCATAATAACCCTTGGAGGTAGATTAGGCTGTAACCGGCACAAGGTGACCTAGGAAGAAGAGTAGTAGTAGTAGTAGTAGTCGTTGTTGTCGTCATCGTAGTAGTAGTAGTAGTTTGGATTTATATCCCCCCTTTCACTCCTGTAGGGAGATTCAAAGGGGCTTACAATCTCCCTTATCCCCTGCCCCACAACAAACACCTTGTGAGGTGGGTGGGGCTGAGAGAGCTCCAAAGAACTGTGACTAGCCCAAGGTCACCCAGCTGGCATGTGTTGGAGTGCACAAGTTAATCTGATTCACCAGATAAGTCTCCACAGCTCAAGTGGCAGAGCAGGGAATCAAGCCCTGTTCTCCAGATTAAAGTACACCTGCCTTTAACGACTACACCATGCTGGCTCTCAAGGTTCCATGACTGAGTTGGGACTCGAACCTGGGTCCTCCAATTTCTGGTTGGTCAAAGTTTAGACTGACATCCAATCGGGGCTGTTGAGAATCATCTCTGGGCTTATCTTGCGTTGTTTTGGCCTGGTCTAGAAATGTCAAAAACCTTATGGCGTTTCACCTGCTCACTTAACCAACCTCCCTCCTCCTCCTGCGGTGTATCTATTTCTGGTGACTGAGAGTTCAGTTCATGCATCTGAGGAAGGAAATGCCTCCTTTGCAAATGCCCACGCTGTGCCAGTGTTTAAGGGACCGCAAATCTCATGAACCAAAATGATCCATAAATTCCAGAAAGGCAACAAAAACAAGGGAGATTAAAAAAGAACACATTTATTGTGATTTGAGCTTCCACGTTCCAGCACGCTGGACAGCGACGCTCCCTCCGACCGCGATCCTGCGTCCAATAACGCGCAACGGGTCGCTGTCCAACAGACAGGTTTCAATAGGATTGGGTTGGCATGCGCATGCCCATTGGCTGATCTTCCAGTGCGTGGTTACTATTTGATTTAGTATTAAGAAGAAGAAGAGTTTGGATTTATACCCCCTGCTTTCTCTCCTGTAAGGAGACTCAAGGCGGCTTACAAGCTCCTTTCCCTTCCTCTCCCCACAACAGGCACCTTGTGAGTTAGGTGGGGCTGAGAGAGTTCTGAGAAAACTGTGACTAGTGCAAGGTCACCGAGCAGGAATGTAGGAGTGCAGGAACACATCTGGCTCACCAGATAAGCCTCTGTTACTCAGGTGGAGGAGTGGGGGATCAAGCCCGGTTCTCCAGATTAGAATCCACCTGCTCTTAATCACTACACCAGGCTGGCTCTATTAGCTTCTGGATGACTGGTAGTTGAATGTGTGAAAGGGCGCCACTGAAAAGCAGAAAAGTGACAACTCCCTTGACACCAGTCACCAAATGGTTAACAGGCAGAAGCCAACCCGCTCTCAAACCGAGCCCAGTAGGGTTGGGTTTCACTTGCTGATGGGAGCGGGGGGGGGGGGAATTCAACCATTCTCAAGTGCAGGTACAGTTTTATATTTTTTACTTTGGGGTAACGCAGACTTACCCAGTCCAGGTGTTTCAATGGCGTTTACTTGGTGGGAAACGTTTGGGAATATCCTGTTCCTTTCCAGAGCAGTTGCTTCCAGAAACAAACGCCTTATGACCCCCCAGGCCCGGAGAGCTCAGCAACGTTTCTGGCTTTTTCTCACGAGTAATTCCAGATGAATCCCTTAATGCAAGGATCCAAATTTCAAATCAATGAAACACACTGCAGTCCTAAACAGAGGGGGCTTTTGTAAGTCCATTCAACCTCAAGGCAGAAGAAGAGGAAGAGGAGCAGGAGGAGGAGCAGGAGCAGGAGCAGGAGCAGGAGCAGGAGCAGGAGGAGTTTGGTTCACACCCCACCTTTCTCTCCTGTAAAGAGATTCAAGGTGGCATACAAGCTCCTTTCCCTTCCTCTCCCCACAACAGACACCTTGTGAGGCAGGTGGGGCTGAGAGAGTCCTGTCTATTTATTTCAACGTGTTCATTAATTAAAACATTTATACCCTGCTTTTCCTTTTCAATCAAGGTAACTGTTCCAAGCATGCGTGAGACAGGGTTGCATAAGAATGACGCTTGGATTCCCCCCATCCAACTTCCACACTCCAAATTAGTGGCGAGGGTACCTTTTCTTTTCGAAAACTGGCTGGAAGTTGTAGAAACCTGATAAAACAGCCAGGCAAATAGAGTCAAGTATGCTATGGCCAACTAGACATTCAAAACACTGTTACAGTAAGATTATTTTTTTCAGTGGTGTTATATTCTGTTCATTTTCAAATGTATGTAACTTTGTCTGTTGGGAATACGCAAGACCATATGTCCACAGTGAAGTGAAAGTATACATATAACTTATGTGATCATATGGTACAATCAGTTAGTCTCTCTGTGTGTTGTGTGTATGACAGACAGAAAGAGAGAGGGGGGGAGGGAGAAGTGTAAGAAATTCTGAAGTCTTCTCAAATTATATTTCTAAAGTGTGTACATCCAAGCAGTGGTGCAGGAGGTTAAGAGCTCGTGTATCTAATCTGGAGGAACCGGGTTTGATTCCCAGCTCTGCTGCCTGAGCTGTGGAGGCTTATCTGGGGAATTCAGATTAGCCTGTGCACTCCCACACACGCCAGCTGGGTGACCTTGGGTTAGTCACAGTTCTTTGAAGCTCTCTCAGCCCCACCTACCTCACAGGGTGTTTGTTGTGAGGGGGGAAGGGCAAGCAGATTGTCAGCCCCTTTGAGTCTCCTGCAGGAGAGAAAGGGGGGATATAAATCTAAACTCTTCTTCTTCTTCTTCTTCTTCTTCTTCTTCTTCTTCTTCTTCTTCTTCTTCTTCTTCTTCTTCTTCTTCTTCTTCTTCTTCTTCTTCTTCTTCTTCTTCTTCTTCTTCTTCTTCTTCTTCTTCTTCTTCTTCTTCACAGTGTGAGGGTAACCAGTAACTGTGAGCTTCACAGGAGATAGGTGCACCACTCAGAGAGCCAGTCCTGGCCAAACTGTTAGGTCTCAGACCTTAACTCAATAAATGGACTCTGTATTGTTGGTCAGCAGTATTTATTGGCAGGCAACAAAGCACCCAGATTGACAAAAACAGTTCTGGTGAACCTGGCTTTTGCTATCCCCTTTATCCAAAAGTAATCCCCCCTTCCACTTTCCCAGAGAATGTGAGAAAGAGTTATTTTGGAGCAGAGGTGCTCCAAGGTTGGTGACAGATAGAGATACAGCCACCTGGCCTCTTGCCCCCACAAGACAATGGAAGCATCCCGTTTCCCATGAGACCAGAAGTGTCAGGGGTAAGCCTAGTTATCTACTGATTGTGTGAAGCCATATAGAAAAGATCAAGGAAAGGATGTCCCATTGCAGCAGTGGTAACATATATCAGGCTGGTTACATATATCTTGTGAATTAATATTAATGAGAGGGGTGCAACGTGTTGTGATACTACAGAAGGATACGCATTACACCCAGCTCTTAACCACTACGCCACGCTGGCTCCCAGTTAGTTGTGTGGCCTGAAATTATTTAAAAGAAGAAGAAGAAGAGTTTGAATTTATATCCCCCCTTTCTCTCCTGCAGGAGACTCAAAGGGGCTTACAATCTCCTTGCCCTTCCCCCCTCACAACAGCTCCAAGAAGCTGTGACTAGCCCGAGGTCACCCAGCTGGCGTGTGTGGGAGTGTACAGGCTAATCTGAATTCCCCAGATAAGCCTCCACAGCTCAGGCGACAGAGCTGGGAATCAAACCCGGTTCCTCCAGATTAGATACACGAGCTCTTAACCTCCTACGCCACTGCTGAGTGGAATGCACCCCACACATGCTCAGATGCATTCTCCTGTTTTGGCAAGCAAAGCTTGGCATTCCAATCAGGGTAGGGGATGGAGGCCTGATGAACTTTATCTATTTAGCCGCAGGATAAAAAATGATTGCTGTTCTTATTTAAATCAGGTGCAACTTAGATCTGATTTTTAAACGAATATTGGTGGTTCAGACTGGTCAGATCTTGTGGGGTCGCCCCTGATTAGCATTTGGGCGGAAGACCACCAAGGAAGTCCAGTGGCAGGGCACAGAGGCAGGCAATGGCAAAGCACCGCTGGACATCTCTTGTCTGAAGTCGACTGCAACTGGACAGCCAAAGAAACAAATAATTTAAGGAGTGATGGACGTTTGCTGTGGCTCAAAACGAGACATGGTGAGCGTTGAACTCTGCTGAATTCACATGTCTCCAGTATCTCATTCCTCCCCCATAAGTGAAAGAGGGCCACGGCAACTCAGCAGTCAAACTCAGCGGTAATTCAGTGGCACTCCGCACATCTTTGGAGCCACTGCCACCTTCCAGACTCCTCCTCATGTCCCATTAAAAGAAAACACACCTGTATGAGTTCAGTTTATATTATTACACATTCGTATTGTTTTTTCTTAAGTACGACAATTTTGCGCACTCAAACTTTGATGTATTGCTGTATAAATCCCTCAGCTTTCTGGAAAAGCAATGAAAATTTATTAAAAAGAAAGAAGAAAGAAAACACACCTGCCAGGGGCTGTTTTTTAAGCCCTGGAGCTGATGAAATCTGGACTCGACCAGACTCGAGGGCATGAACCTAACATTTTAGCCCAAAATTGCTGCTTGGTAAAAAGCCCCCCTTTCGTTCTCACCCTGGCTGGGCCCAGTCCACAATGAGTCCAAGTCCTTAGCCAGCATGGTGTAGTGGTTAATGGCAGGTGCACTCTAATCTGGAAAACCGGGTTTGATTCCCCGCTCTGCCACTTGAGCTGTGGAGGCTTATCTGGTGAGCCAGATTAGCTTGTGCATTCCAACACATCCCAGCTGGGTGACCTTGGGCTAGTCACAGTTCTTCGGAGCTCTCTCAGCCCCACCCACCTCACAGGGTGTTAGTTGGGGGAAGGAAGGGAACGAGATTGTAAGCCTGAGTCTTTTTACATGAGAGAAAGGAGGGATATAAATCCAAACTCTTCTTCTCTTCTTCTGTTGGGGGAGCAAGGTGGAGTATAAGTGAATGAAAAAAATGTTTAAGTCCCGGGAGTGCGGTTGCCTTCCCTTTCTTCCCCATGATATAGAGCCGTGGTGGTGAACCTATGGCACTCCAGATGTTCATGGACTACAATTCCCATGCTGGCAAGGGCTGATGGGAATTGCTGGCAGGGGCTGATGGGAATTGTAGTCCATGAACATCTGGAGTGCCATAGGTTCGCCACCACTGATATAGAGGCTTGTTTGCTGGCAATTAACTTTGCCGTTCCCATCTACCCCCAAAGGCTGAACAAACTGAAGCAATTGGAAGTGAAGCAATGGCAAACTGAGACCCTTCCCCCCCCTTGCTTGAGAAGGAGAGGGAAGTGGTGGTGGTGGGGGGCTTTCCTAAAGAAGGTGGACGGGGCTTCCAACTTCCAAAAAAGAGAGCGGGGAGAGAGAGAGATTTATTTTCTCCAGTCGTCAGCCTCCGTCTCCTGCTTCCAGTCTGCCCAACGAAGCGTGATGAAGTCCTTTTCCATAAAGTATTCAGAGTTAAAGGGACAATGCCCGCCCAACCAGTCGCCATCTGCTTCCACCATAACAGCAGCTCCGAAAGCAGGAGGGGAAAAGAAGCCGGGAGAGAAAGAAGGCCGCTGTGAAAGCTCGGGGGGACAAATGAGAGAGCCCTGAATAGCCGGGGCAAACCCCCTTTTCCTTGTCCCTGTAAATCTGTACCTATAGAGACAGAAGAAGAAAGGAAGTATTATATCGATACAACAATTGTCAACTGGCGGCCACAAAAGGACCCCAAAGTAGGAGGCATGGAGAGGGCACGGGGGGCCACCCATCCTAGGTCCCAGCGTAAAAGAAGGGACAAACAGTTTTATAGAAAGCTTTAATTGGTTTTCAATCGCAAGATAAAGAGGTGGAAGCCAACCCAGCAGAGAGGGGCAACGCGATTCACGTTCGACTGTGCAGGACCAGTTCCATTCGGGGGGAGGGGGGCAAACTGGGATTCTTCCCCTGCCCCCAAGTGGCCCTTGTCTGATTTGGAGTGGCTCCTCTGTTCTTTGTCATGTGAAATCTACACATCTTGAGGGAATGGAAAACTAACCCAACAAAACAAAGAGAAGAGACTGATGGGCCCTTTCCATTGTGACATAAGGTTGAGAGCCAGAGTGGTGTAGTGGTTAAGAGCGGGTGGATTCTACACTGGAGAATCGGGTTTGATTCCTCACTCCTCCACCTGTGTGACACAGGCTTATCCAGTGAACCAGATGTGTTTCCGCATTCCTGCTGGGTGACCTCGGGCTAGTCATCACAGTTCTTCAGAATTCTCTCACCCCCACCTACCTCACAAGGAGTCTGTTGTGGGGAGAGGAAGGGAAAGGAGCTTGTAAGCCACCTGGAGTCTTGAGAAAGGTGAAGTATAAATCCAAACTGCTGCTGCTACTGCTGCTGCTGCTGCTGCTGCTGCTGCTGCTCCTCCTTCCTCCTTCCTCCTCCTCCTCCTCCTCCTCCTCCTCCTCCTCCTCCTTCTTCTATGCACTTACTGCAGAGAATATGCTGCCATAGGAAGGGGTGCTGGCCGCTAACCTGGATCGCTTTAAAAGGGGCTTGGATCGATTTATGGAGGAGAAGTCGATCTTTGACTACCAATCTTGATCCTCCTTGATCTGAGATTGCAAATGCCTTAGCAGACCAGGTGCTCGGGAGCAGCAGCAGCTGAAGGCCATTGCTTTCACATCCCTCATGCCAATAAAAGATTGATGATGATGATGCTTTCACATCCTGCACGTGAGCTCCCAAAGGCACCTGGTGGGCCACTGCGAGTAGCAGAGTGCTGGACTAGATGGACTCTGGTCTGATCCAGCAGGCTCTTTCTTATGTTCTTATGTTCTTCTTCTTCAGATACAGAACCAGAGCAAATTTTCCATGTGAAAGCACTATTGAAGGAACGCCCTTGTATCTGTGTTTCCTGCCGGTAGACCAGAAAGATATAAATAAAATTGTTTTCACCAGAGTGTTTTCTTACATGTCTCTTTTGGAGCATTTGATGCTCAGTGCAGTGTAGCTGATTGGAGGTTGCAAATGGCTTTCTGTATGATAGCTTTGTTAATGGATGTCTTAAGCTGTGTGAACACGTAGCTTTGAATGCATAACCTGCCCGGAGTCTCTGTTGAGTCTCTGCAGCACTTGGGAAAGAAGGTGGCATGGTCTGGCCCGATCTCATCACATCTCAGAAGCTAAGCAGGGTGCTACTTAGATGGGAGACCACCAAGGAAGCCTCTGCAGAGGAATGGCAAACCAGCTCCGCTTCTCACTCGGCTTGACAGCCTCTTGCGGGTGTCACCATGGCCTGGTTGTGACTTGAGGGCCCTTGTATGTGTACGCAGAACGGCTATGCTCTGAAACTATATGCAGCACTTGTGGGTAATGATTTTGCTCCCATCTCTGCAGTAAGTGCCTTGGTGGGCTCAGCATCCCAGATTCAGCTGCATTTTGAGCATGCCCAGTGGTGTCGTGACAGTGACATATCACCAGAAAATGGAGCCTGGGGCAAGAACTGAATTTTCTGCACCCCACTCCAGCCAATTGGTGTCCTGCAGTCAATGCAGCTTTGCCTTCTGTGGGAATGGAAAGGGATGATGCTGCGTTTGCAGGTTCGACTCGCACTGGTGACATTTTCCCTGCTTCAGCTCTGCTCACAGCCATAGCGAGGAAAAATGTAGCCTGGTGCAAAATCTGAGTTTTCCGGGGGAGTTTTCCCCCACCACGACCAAACAACTGTTTTTGCACAACGTCTTGAAGTCAGTGTATGGACCGGGAAGGGGGGAAAGAGGAAGAGCATGGGGGGCGATTTTCTGCACCCCACGTGACTAAATGGCCGCAGCCCAGGGACATTTGACCCTGTATGTCCCCCTGGGTGGTACGCCCCTGGCTCTGCTGCAGTAGTCCCCACCACCCCGCCCTCAACCAGTGGAGGTCTTTCCTGGCCTTTTCAAACAATCAGTAATCAGTAATGAATCGCTGACATGCCAGTTTCACACAATGGTGCAGGGGCCCCCAAGCTTATTGAACAGGGGCGGAGCGTGGGAATTGCCTCAGTAATACGCCCCCGCCCCTCTGCTTCGTTGGAATGCCCCCGGAATGCCTCGGAATGCCCCCAGAACACTCCTGTCATGCCCCTGCCATGCACACACCCCTGTGCGCGCCTGGTGCATCGCCCACACACCCCGCCCCCTTGGCTCTGCATCACTGTTCTTGAGTCTGTAGGCACCTTTGGAATTCTGATGTTGGGTGGTGGGCACAATCCCAAAATGGCCACCATGGGAGGGGGGTCCACATGCACACATAAAAAGCCAAGTGTTGGATGCAAGGAGCCTTTCTGTTAAAAAAGTACACTGGTAAAGATGAGTGACAGAGAGAGGTTGAAACAAAGTTGTTTTAATCCACACAGCCAATCTGATCTCAGATGGCAGGAACCCTACTTGGCCCTATGCATTTTTTAAAAAAAATCTTGGCAGGTGCCGGGGATAGGGGTTGGGCACGATGGCTCTCATGGACACCCTGTTGGGGACTCCTGCTACAGTGATGAGTCAATCACCCACTTTCTTAAAAGTCTGAAAAAGTCTTCCAGTTACCCTGGGGTGGGGGGCGGGAGTGCCAGGGAAGCTACCACCGTGGATACCATTTCCTGACCTCATCTTCCCTGGCGGTCCTGCAACCCACCGGAGTCATGCCAATCCACAGCATTCTCTGCACCCCCTATTCCCAAAGAACCCCCGGCACAAAGACCCCATCCAAGTGCCTACAGAAACAATGCACTCAATGCCCTCCTGGCGTAATTATGCAGGATTAAGCGGTGAGCTATCTGTTTCCCTGAAGAGAAAGCTGTTTGGGGGAAAACACACATCAGATTATGTTAATAGCCTTTCTTCGCGAGCCCTCCCCCTCCTTATTTTGCATACGAGCATTTCCCTAACGAGTCGACAATCAGACTTAAAAGACCTGCTAACGTGAATGTAGTAGGTCAGGGGGGGAAAAAGGAATTTGTGGTTCCTGTAAGGGATTAAGGGAGGCCTCGTAGTATAATGCCGCTTTTCAGAATTACTCTCAGGATTAAGAGGCAGATATTGCAAAGAGACATATTTTTCATTTTGATTAATGTTTACTGAAAGATTCAGGATGGGTGGGGGGATGAAAACATACCGGACTAGCTTTGGGGCACCGTTTAAGGAGGGCACGACACACTCATCACTCAGTTTCTGGCCATGTGATTGTTCAGCAAGAACACCCAGATCTCTGGCCAGCTTGCTGTGTCTGCGCGCTGTTAACCGGTTTTGTAAACAGTTCAATGAGTCAACGTACTACGTAGTCAGTGGAGTAGCGAGGGGGGTACAGGGGGGACTACAGTCCCTGGTGCCTCTTCCTGGGGGGTGCATTCCAGGGTGACACCCCTCCCCCTGCAACTGTGCCCTGCCCCCAAACTCCCCATGGAGTTTGGGGCAGGAGCACAGTTGAACATAAGATAGTAACATGCTGGGGGGGGGGGGGTTATTCCAATGTATTTCAAAATATATAAACAGGAAGCTGTTGCATACCAGCCTTCCTTGAGTTTGATCTCTATTGAATGCTGTGGTATTGCTAGGGTCAGCAAATTACTGGAGAACTGAGGGGCGGTCCCTGGAGAAGTGGGGGTTTGTGGAGCAGGGGAGTTCAGGGGAAATAAGATGTCACTTTAGGACTTCTGTTTCTCTTAGACTCTTTGGTGTACCACAGGTGCTGCCCTCCAAAGCTCCAGGGAAACTGATCTCTGCAGTCTGGAGGTCAGCTGGAATTCCTAGAGAACTTGAGGTGACCCTGAGGTTTGTGAGCCTATGTATTAGACATTATTCTAACCCAGTGGTTCTCAACCTTCCCAATGCCGCGACCCTTTAATACAGTTCCTCATGTTGTGGTGACCCCCAACCCTAACATTTATCCATTTTACAGATGGAGAACACTGATGCAGAGAGTCTTAGGCGACCCCTGTGAAAGGGTCATTCGACCCCCAAAGGGGTCCCGACCCCCAGGTTGAGAACCACTGTAATTTAACCATTCTAGTGGGGTGTCTTGGTACATCACTTACCTCGCAAGGTGTCTGTTGTGGGGAGGGAAGGTACAGGAGCTTGTGAGCCACCTTGTGTCTCCTTACAGGAGAGGAAGGTGGAGTATAAATCCAAACTCCTCCTCCTCCTTCTCTTCTTCTTCCTCTTCCTCTTCCTCTTCTTCTTCTTCTTCCTCTTCTTCTTCCTCTTCCTCCTCCTCCTCCTCCTCCTCCTCCTCCTCCTCTTCTTCTTCTTCTTCTTCTTCTTCTTCTTCTTCTTCTTCTTCTTCTTCTTCTTCTTCTTCTTCTTCTTCTTCTTCTTCTTCTTCTTCTTCTTCTTCTTCTTCTTCTTCTTCTTCTTCTTCTTCTTCAGTTGCCGAAACCATGTGCATGAGATGCTCCAGGAGAGTTACTGTGTTTTCCATGGGCACTCCTGGTTTGCTGTTGTTGTTGAGAGTCCATTGAGACCCTTCAAACCCCCCCCTCTTTTTAGATCAAGGCCTTGAACAATAAAACCCTAATAAGCCCTAATAAAACCCTAATAAAACCCTAACAATAAAACCCTACTTAAATAAGAGCCATATGTAAGAACACCTCCCTTCAACTCTGCTCTTTAGCCCGTAAAAATGAATAATAAAATAATTACACTGAGGGGCAGAGTCTTCTAAGAGGAACTGAACCTTTTGCTCTAAAATTGATTCCACACACTTATCTGGTGAACTGGATTTCAGACTCTTATCTGGTGAACTGGATTTGTTTTGCTACTCTTCCACAAGAAGCCTGCTGGGTGACCCTGGGCTAGTCACAGTTCTCTCAGAACTTTTTCAGCCCCACCTGCCTCACAAGGTGTCTGTTGTGGGGAGAGGAAGGGAAAGGAGTTTGCAAGCTGAGTAGAAATCCAAACTCCTGTTCTTCTTCTTCCTGGAGGCCGACTACCCTAGGGGGAACATGGCCACCATGTGTCATGGGGGAAGGCCTATTCCAATCCCAGAGTACTTTCTTCCACCTGCGTGGCAGAGGCTTATCTGGTGAACCAGATGTGTTTCCATACTCCTACATTCCTGCTGGGTGACTTTGGGCTAGTGACAGTTCTCTCAGAACTCTCTCAGTCCCACCGACCTCACAAGGTGTCTGTTGTGGGGAGAGGAAGGGAAAGGAGCTTGTAAGCTGCCTTGAGACTTCTTCCAGGAGAGAAAGGCGAGATATAAATCCAAACTCTTCTTCTAATCTTCTACATGCGATCATGACACTGATATGATTTATTCAGAGAATTATGAGCAGGGAATGGAGAGAGAGAGAGAGAGAGAGAGAGAGAGAGAGAGAGTTGTAGCTCTATTGTTGTTTCCTTGGGGTCTCTACCACCCCCGCCCCACCTGCACAGATGTTGAGCTACATCCCAATTTGCATCCAAGGTGGAACACTTCCACCCCTCCCCCTGCGCTGCCTGGGGTCCAGTTGTGCTCTAGTGTGTCAAAGATTTGGAAAGTCATACCATGGCGCATCTGCTAGGTGTGGGGAGTGTTCGTCAGCCAAGCTTTCCTGCTCGGGGAGATGCCAGAGTCCTGACAGCCGTGCCTGATGCCAGTCACTCATTTCTTGCCAATCCGAAGGCAGATCCATTTGGGGATGGCTCCCGGCCATGCCTTGGCACTGGGACCTTAGGGAGTGCTGGGCTCACTGCGCTAGCAGCGTTTCCTGTGTGAGGGACAAGACACGGGGATGGTTCGTGGATGGGTTTGCAGCACCACAGCTGTGCTTAAAGGAGGGGGGGGGGAAATGTCCACAGACACAGGGCCACACATAAAAATGTCATTCGTAAATACATGATCCGTACTTGACCATTGTAAAAGCAGGTAAGACTGACATGTGTGAACAGGCCATCCCTGATTAAATACCAGGGATGCACAAAAATGTCAGGAAGGCTCTGCTGCATCAGACATTCCAGGGAGCCAGTGTGGTGTAGTGGATAAGAGCAGGTGCACTCTAATCTGGGGAACCAGGTTTGATTCCCTGCTCTGCCACTTGAGCTGTGGAAGCTTATCTGGGGAACCAGATTAGCTTGTGCACTCCAACACGCGCCAGTTGGGTGACCTTAGGCGAGTCACAGTTCTTCGGAGCTCCCTCAGCCCCACCCACCTCATGGGATGTTTGTTGTGGGGGGGGGGAAGAGAAACGAGATTGGAGGGGAGAAAGGGGGAGTATAAATCCAAACTCCTCTTCCTCTTCCTCTTCCTCTTCCTCCCTCTTCCTCTTCCTCTTCCTCTTCCTCTTCCTCTTCCTCCTCCTTCCTCTTCCTCTTCCTCTTCCTCTTCCTCTTCCTCTTCCTCTTCCTCCTCCTCCTCCTCCTCCTGCTCCTGCTCCTGCTCCTGCTCCTGCTCCTGCTCCTCCTCCTCCTCCTCCTCCTCCTCCTCCTCCTTCTTCTTCTTCTTCTTCTTCTTCTTCTTCTTCTTCTTCTTCTTCTTCTTCTTCTTCTTCTTCTTCTTCTTCTTCTTCTTCTTCTTCTTCTTCTTCTTCTTCTTCTTCTTCTTCTTCTTCTCCTCTTCTTTATCTGCTATGGACAGGAGGGAGGGTATTCACAAGCCTTCCGAAAATAGTTCCAGGGTCTTCAGGAGATGCCTCGATTAACCTTACAACGTTATTGTACAACTTTGCACACTGATGTGACTCCCGAGAGTCCTTTTATAAGAAGCATTAGAAGCAGCTGCCATTGCAATACGCACAGAAATCCATCAAGATACTTTCTACTGTCAGAATCAATGATCTGCTGGGAAGTCCGGGTGGGAAGATGAAGGCCAACGCTGGAAAATACATACTTTTGAAGGATACAGCCCTTCTCCACTATGGTTTTTGAAACCAGAGATGTTCAGAGGTTGTTGGCCACTCCCTCCCTCCGCGTCATGACCTCAATATTCCTTGAGATCTGAGATCTGATGGGATCAGACTGTCCTGGGCCATCCAGCCATGGATATACAAGTGAATGTATCTTCTATGAAACTGGGACCCTGGTTATTTTTTGCAGTGATTTTACAGTGTAATTGCATATGCTTGTACATGGATAGGGCTTTCTTTGAGTGTAGTGTAGTGGCTAAGAGCAGTGGACCCTAATCCAGTGAACCGGGTTTGTTTTCCCATTCTTCCATATGAGCATGGGGCTCTTATCTGATGAACCAGGTTTGTTTCCTCACACTTCCACATGAGCAGTGGACTCTAATCTGGTGAACCAGGTTTGTTTCTCCACTCTTCCGTATGAGTGGGGCACTCTAATCTGGTGAACCAGGTTTTTTCCCCACTCCTTCACATGAGCAGTGGATTCTAATCTGGTGAACCAGGTTTGTTTCCCCACTCTTCCGTATGAGTGGGGGACTCTAAACTGGTGAACCAGGTTTGTTTCTCCACTCTTCCGTATGAGTGGGGCACTCTAATCTGGTGAACCAGGTTTTCCCCCACTCCTTCACATGAGCAGTGGATTCTAATATGGTGAACCAGGTTTGTTTCCCCACTCTTCCGTATGAGTGGGGGACTCTAATCTGGTGAACCAGGTTTTTTCCCCACGCCTTCACATGAGCAGTGGATTCTAATCAGGTGAACTGGATTTGTTTCCCTGCTCTTCCACATGAAGCCTGCTGGGCAGTGGTAGGATTAAAATAATTTAACAACCGGTTCTGGTGGTGGGATTCAAATAATTTAACAACCGGTTGTTCACAAAGAGCGTTTTAACAACTGGTTCTGCCGAAGTGGTGTGAACCGGCTGAATCCCACCACTGCTGCTGGGTGACCTTGGGCTAGTCACAGTTTGTTCAGAACTCTCTCAGCCCCACCTACTTTACAAAGTGTCTCTTGTGGGTCCGGGGGGGGGAAGCGAATGTGATTGTAAGCCGCTTTGAGATTCCTTAACAGTAAAGTCCCCTGGAAGCACCAGGTGAGTATTGACCCATGGACTGTCTTCACATCATGATGTTCAGTAGGCAGACTTTGTTTATGGGGTAATTTGCCATTCCCATCCCCAGTCATCTACACCAAGCTGGGTACTTATTTTAGTGACCTTGGAAGGATGGAAGGTGCGTCAATTTTGATCCTGTTACCTGTTTGATCCTGTTACCTGTTACCTGAAACCCACTCCAGTCGGGATAGAAAGCTGGTAAGCAGAGCTTTGACTGCAGTCCTGCACTTTACCACTTTGTACCTTGGGGTTCTTGCCACAGGAGAGAAAAGCAAAGTACAAAACCCAACTCTTTTTCATATATAGTGCAATCGCAGGAGCCCGTTCCTAGGAGTAATACACACTTAATAGACGAGTAGAATTCTAAGTAGACCTGTTTAGGATTCCTCTCTTAGTCCAGCATCAGAATTAACTAGTCAGATACCTATTGGGAACCCACAAGCAAGGTATCAAGGCCCTTCTCCTGATTTGTTATCCTCTCCAGACATCCTGAAAGTTCCTTTTAGCTACCACAGCCTGTGATTCTGTCTAAACCAGGGCCACCAACATGGCGCCCATGGGCACGATGCCACCTGCCAGCACCTTTCCTGCTATTTGCCCAAAGTGGGAAAAACGAGGTGGGGCATTTGCCCAGCAGGGTTTCTGATTGGCTATACCGATTAGAAAGGGATGCTGTTGAACAGAGCTTCTGCTTGAAACGTCGAAGAGTTACTATTAGAGTTGTAGATAACCTCGCTCTGTGACATTTTGGTTCTACCTCCTGTGGCGGCCATTTTGTGCTTGTGCCCGGCCCACCACCCACAGTCAGAATTCCAAAGGTGGCTGCCAGCTCAAGATGGTCGCGCAGCCCTGATCTAAACCAATGACGATCGCTACCTTTGGAGCAGGGAAGCCGATACATTAGACCTGGGCATTATATGGCCCGCGGGTCACATCCGGCCCGCCGGATGACCCTGACTGCCCCCCCCCCGCCGTGCTGGGGAGCCAGGCACCTTTGAAAGCCCTGCAGAAGCCGGTTGCCTTGGCTGCCGGCTTCTGCGGGGCTTTCAAAAGCGCCTCGCCCCCTGCCTTTTGGCCCGGCTCTCCACAATATTTTCTGTTTCTTATGCGGCCCTATGGAAAAAATAATTGCCCACCCCTGCAATACATTAATTATGCGTTGTGTATTTTCTTTGATCTGTACTTATCTGACAGCCAGTTCGTTTCACTGCCAAACCTGAAATCTAGAATGGCCACACTCCAGCCACTGGTATCCAAGTATAGTAGCATAATGCACATGTTGTTGTCTATGGTTGACTGTGGTTTCTGGAGACTGAAGAGCTATCACACCAGTTTAAACTGGAGATGCACAAATGCGCCTAGAAGAATCTGCAGGTAGGAGGGTTGCCAGGTCTCTGATATGGCAGGAGACTTCCGCTGGAAAGCTGTTTGGAGCAGTAGCAAGAGCGAAAAAAAACCAATGTCAACTGTGTTGTTACATCACTTCAGAGAAAACCTGGCAGTAATGTCACATCACTCTAGGAATTGCTGGAAACTCTATGGATTTGACCACAGAGTTTCCAGCAATTCCCAGAAGGATGCGACGTTGCCCCTGGTTTTCCTGGAAGCGATGTCACAGCACATACAAGGCTGATGATCGCCCCATGGATCCACCTCCAAAGCTCCCGCTGGTTGCCTGGCAACTATTTTGGCCGATCAGGTGACGGGGTTTCAATGCCCTGCGCTGCCTTTCCTGAGGTGGAAAAAGGAATTGTACAAAACAAACAAGGCCATTCAGAGGGGGCTGATTTGCATAATGCGTACAAGAGGCAGAATTTTGCTTGGCTTGGCACAGAAATGGGGTTGTAATGGTACAGAAACACAGTTCTGGAACCTAACAGGCATAAAAACAGCCGGGGAAGAAGGAGTTGATGGGGACGGGGCCTAGTTGGAGATGGCCTAGGCCCACCGTCCCCTGCCATTCTCTCTTCTGCTGCAAATTTCCCTTCTCCAAAAGGGGCTCCATTAGAAGAAGAAGAAGAGTTTGGATTTATATCTCCCCTTTCTCTCCTGTAGGAGACTCAAAAGGGCTTACAATCTCCTTGCCCTTCCCCCCTCACAACAAACACCCTGTGAGGTAGGTGGGGCTGAGAGAGCTCCGGGAAGCTGTGACTAGCCCAAGGTCACCCAGCTGGCATGTGTGGGAGTGCACAGGCTAATCAGAATTTCCCAGATAAGCCTCCACAGCTCAGGCGGCAGAGTGGGGAATCAAACTTGGTTCCTCCAGATTAGATACATGAGCTCTTAACCTCCTACGCCACTGCTGCTCTAGGCACTCTGCAGCGATGTTTGCCCCTCAGGAATGGCTTCTCTTGTGGAACTACTAAACTGCTTTTGAGGTGTGTTTTATTACGAGTGTGTGCAGAATTTGGAAGGATTCTTCCATTCGTTTCTTTCTACGTGACGCCATTCTGACGATGGGCAAAGAGCCACCTTTGTGCCGGCGTAGGGGTTGTCGTTCCTCGTGCGGAACCCGTCGCTGTTTAATGCCGTGCTTGGCGTCCGGCGTTCTGATTCATAAAACCACCCCGACCCTGGTCCCCCGGAGTACACAGCAGCAGACCCTTTCGCTATTTCCTGCCTGCACAGTAACGTTCTTTGTTCGGAACGGCAAACACAGTCTAAATAAAGACCATCTCCCTCCACCGCAGCACCGAGGCATCAGCGAACATTTTCGAGGGCATATGGTCCTTTAGAAGCCATATGTAGAGCTGTTTAGCGATTCTGGCAGAGAGGCACGAACGGTGTGATCCAACTGCCAGCACTACTGAAAAACAAGGACGTAAATGCTCCCGTGCTTTTGTTATTCATAACGTACCTCGAACACAGCGCATACAATATGCTGTCCGGTCTCTCGTTTGCGGGGCTTCTACACCACCATTGCCTCAGCCATTGATGGGGGTTTTTGTGGGGTTTCTTTTCTCAAAGGTTGTCATTTCCTGTCACTGGCCCTCCCCTTCAGTCATCAAATGAGTGGGGGGGACCACTGTGGTGTTAGTGGTCAGAGTGGAGGACTAGGATCTGGGAGATCCAGGTTTGAATTCCCACTCTGCCCTGGATTGGTGATCTGGGGCCAGTCACAAACTCTCAGCTGAACCAACCTCACAAGGTTGTGATGTGGATAAAACAGAGGAGAGGGGAGAATAGCATAAGACACATTGAATCCTCATTGGAGAAGAAGATGGTGTATAAAAGTAAATGAAGTAAAGTAAATAAATATGAAGTAAGTAAATAAATAGAGGCTTAATGCTTGGAAATTAGCTGCTGAAGCATTTCATGGCATGGAGATTAAATAATGGCCCGTTAAAGGGACAGGCGTCCGACCTGGATAATCCAGGCTAGTCCAAATCTCATCCACTCACAGAAGCTAAGCAATTGGCCCTGCTTAGTATTTGGATGGGAGACCATCAAGAAATACCAGAGTCAGGATGTAGAGGCAGGCAATGGCAAACCACCTTCCAATATCATCATCATCATCATCATCACCACCACCACCACCTCCTCCTCCTCCTCCTCCTCCTCCTCCTCCTTCTTCTTCCTCCCCCGCCCCCCGAACTGGTTTCCTGCATGTGAGGTATCAGTTTTGTAACTGTCTCTTCCAAAGGTCACGATTTTGAATGTCTTCTGGGGTAAGGTTCTTTGCCCGGAGGTCTTCATTGTGTAGCTCTCTTTCATCATGTATGTATGTTAGTCTAGTGTACTTATTCGCTTCATCTGTACTCTGTCTTTCTCACCGAGACTCAAGGCTCATTACATAAGCAAAAAAAGGGTTGCCAACAGGTCTGCAGAAAAATGTCCTGTCTCTTTAAGAGAGGCTCAATGTGTGGAAATGAGAAACAGTAGCTTTTCGTGGCAGCAAGACAAACAGCATTCCATTAAGTCTCTATTAAAGGGACAGGACATTCTTTTCCAGGCCCGTTGGCCACCCAATTAATCAACAACACAATAAACCGACATTACAGAAACAGAGAATGGCATGCTGAAAACAATATACTTCATATAATAAAAATAGTGTAATACATGTGACAAACAATGAAATAGAACTCGGTTGCAAAGTTAGAGAATCGGCACAGTATATACAGGGAACAATGCAATGAAAACTACCTACTATTTCACAGTCTTTAATTATTATCCACTTCCATATTCCACGCGGAACCCCCCAAATTAGAATCTGGCCTTCATTTCATTCATTTACCAACTCTTTTTGTTTCACGCACATAAACGGCAGTTGGATGTCTTCTCATTCCACCCAAAAGATAAAAGATTAGAGAATCACCCGGGACGCATGGTCCCTGAGCTGCAGTTCTCTATAAATAGCAGCAGGTGGAGTGAGATCAAAGTTTGCAGCTGTGCTCTAAATATGGCTGGTTGGCTGGAAAAAAATCATGCCACTGGATTATTGCAAGCAACAGGTTTACTCTTCCTTGAACCCCGATCACCACATATATTTTGATGGCATTCAGTACATTTCATTCCGAAAGGCTGAGAATAGAAACCATTGCAGCAATTTCAGAGGGGTAGTGTGTTGCTGCAAAAGTAAACAGAAGTCTTGAGGCACTTGAAGACAAACTTTTTTTCCAGTATAATACTTTGTGGGTTATAGTCCACTGCATCAGATACATGTTAGGCTGTCATATATATCTACATCTATCTATACATACATAGATACATGGAGTATGACTCAAATGTAATGAACAGAAGTACTGAGAACATATGGGATAACTTGATTAGGTAGACTAATATGTGTCTGTTTAGGTAGACTAATATGTGTCTGTTGACTTTTGTCTCTCTCTATGTATCTTACCAATAATAAAGCACCAAGGGATGGAATGTCCGACGACAAACCATCCACCAATAAGGAAGCAGGACTCAGGAAGTGAGTCCTGTTCCCTTATAGGTGGAGAGTTCGTCGTCGGACATTCCATCCCTGCTCTGGAGTAGCGGCACCTTGGCAGAAGCTAGTATACATATAATATACATACACACATACGTGTGTGTGTGTGTGTGTACATGAGACAACCTAACTTTATCTATCTATCTATCTATCTATCTATCTATCTATCTATCTATCTATCTATCTATCTATCTATCTATCTATCTATCTATCTATCTATCTATCTATCTATCTGCCTGCCTGCCTGCCTGCCTGCCTGCCTGCCTGCCTGCCTGCCTGCCTGCCTGCCTGCCTGCCTGCCTGCCTGCCTGCCTGCCTGCCTGCCTGCCTGCCTGCCTGCCTGCCTAGTGTGTGTATATATATATATCAATGCATCTGAGGTGTGTTTGTGTGTGTGTGTGTATGCATCTGATGAATAAATTATATACATGTATATGATAATATACATATACATGTATATGATTCTTCATCTAGGAGGAGTTTCGCGATGGAAGGGACTTTAGCAGGGTAACATGTCATATACAGGAGATCAGTTGTAGCTTTGGGAAATCTCCTGCCCCCACCTGGAGATTGGCACCCCTACATCCCATACTTCCTATTCTCAAAGCCCCATGCAGACTTTAACTTAAGGCTTTATCTTTAAAGATTTTATCTTCATCCCATCTACCTGGGCACAGCCAGCTCGAGCTAATAGTTATGGGAATATGAGGGGTGGGGTGGGGGTAGGAAGAGAACGGTGCAAGCATCCCGAGTAAAGATCCCCCACCTAACCTGCCACTGCCACCACTTCGTAGAATCATAGAATAGAATAGTAGAATCATAGAGTTGGAAGAGACCCCAAGGGCCATCAAATCCAACCCCCGGAAATGCAGGAACACACAATCAAACCACTCCTGACAGATGGCCATCCAGCCTCTCTTTAAAAACCTCCAAAGAAGGAGACTCCACCACACTCCAAGGTAGTGCATTCCACTGCCAAACAGCCCTTACTATCAGAAGGTTTTTCCTGATGTTTAGGTGGGATCGCTTTTCCTCCACCTTGAATCCATGACTCCTGGTTCTAGTCTCTGGAGCAGCAGAAAACAAGCTTGCTCCCTCACCAACATGACATCCCTTCAAATATCTAAACATGGCTATCTTGTCACCTCTTATCCTTCTCTTCACCAAACTAAACATCCCCAGCTCCCTAAGTCTATTCTCGCAGGGCATGGATTCCAGACCTTTGACCATTTTGGTTGCCCTCCTCTGGACCCATTCCAGCTTAAATTGCAGTGCCTTGAACTGTGCACAGTATTCCAGGTGAGGTCTAACCAGTGCAGAATAGAGAGGTACAATTACAACCCTATGCAGAAGTGACATCACATCATCACCTGATAAAGCCCCCACCCCCATATTCCCCCTCCCTCCATGAATGCTGCCAGTTGCCTGAGTAGGCTGCTGATCCCAATCTGAATTTTTTTTAAATTTCAAGCTCCATTTTTGTGGACTGTGAAGCGACAAGGAAGACTTTCTCTCTCCTGGAGTATTTACTGAACTTTGACAGCCAAGCGACACCTAATTCTGAATTAAACAGCTTTTCATTAAAGTTATAATAAACATTACCAGTTAATACCCCAGCACAGATGTCTTAGTATGCTTGTAAGTGTTGAAATATCTAAAAATTGTAACCGGTTGAGCCTTCTCACGCTTTCCGACTGTGCTGGGCGTCTGGACCAATCCACTGGGGTCCACAGTCCCGGTTAAAAATAGTCCTCTTGCCTTGACTGCAGAATGAATTTTGATGGGGGGACCAGAGAACAGAGGACTCTCTTTCTCTACGATCTGGAGCAAATCTATTTTTTGCCTAAACCCATACATTCATTACAACTTTAGCTCAACGCGCACCCCTATGTGTCCATACTCCCACACCCCTCCTGTCATACTTTCTCTGCTCAGATGGAATGAAGTGCATGGAAGTTGGGAGTCCTGGTGCGTTGTGGGGAATTAATATGCGCTGTCTGCACAAAACGGAAAGTAAGGCATAACGTTTCTTTCTATAGGCAGGCAGAAGTTTCTCCATGTGTCAGGCCCTTTCCGCATGGGCCAATAAACGTGGGCGAAGGGCGGGATAAAACCAGTGTTGGGCAGGAACTTCTCATAGTTCCTGCCCCTAACATGAGTCTAACCTGCTCCTTACCTGCGCTATTGGCTGCAGGGTGGGGTTTTTTTGAGTCTTTGATTTAATTTATTTAATTATTTTATTTTAATGCTCCTCACAGTCACGGCCAAGTGAACGTTCAGGGGCTGCAATCTAGAGAATCGCAGCCCCTGGCTCCCACCTGTACTGCCATGCAGCGGATATGGGCAGTGGTGGGATCCAAAAAATTTAGTAACAGGTTCCCATGGTGGTGGGATTCAAACTGTGGCGTAGCACCAATGGGGCTGGGCGGGGCACAACGGGGACAGGGCGGGGCATTCCGGGGGCGGGGCATTCCTGGGCGGGGTTGTGGCAAGGATGCAGCTGCTGCGCTGGTCCTTGGGTGGGAAACAAATGCACGCAGGCACAGCCTGCCACGCACGCCAGTGCACCTCCTGCTAGACTGCTTCAAGTTCTGCGCGCTACTGCTGAGAGGAGGGGCGTAACTAAGGCAAAAATCATCGTGGCAAAATCACCAATTAGTAACCCCCTCTCGGCACCCACAAATAATTAGAAACCTACTCTTGGGAACCTGTCAGAACCTGCTGAATCCCACCTCTGTATATGGGCCATAACATGGCTCTGGGGTCAGTCCTGCCTCCCTGCGAAGTTGTGCTTTGCAGGGAGGCAGAGACACAAAACGGCACATGCCTGCATGCGAAAGTGCATGCCTCATTCGCATGGCTGACTGTCCACGGGAATGGCCTGGGGCGAGGATAGGTTCAGGTAACCCGCTTCTCACCAGGATTTATTGACCCATGCAGAAAGGGCCTCAGTCTGTGATTGTGTTGCAGGATATCCCGTATCCGCTTTGGGTCCCTCTTGTTTGCTCCAGGCAGGACCCAGGGAATTTCCCCAGAATTACAGCTCATCTCTAGACTGCAGAGGGAAGTTCCCTCAGAGAAAACGGATGCTTCGGAGGGTGGGTTCTATGTAATTGTACCTCACTGAGATCCCTGCCCTCCCCAAGCTCCATCACTAAATGTCCAACCTGAATTTGGCAACTCTATGCCCCTCATCCCCTACTGGTGAATAGGGGTGACTTGACAACCCTACCCAACAACCTTGAGTTGGTTCCCAAACATCTACAAACTAGACCGTCAGACCTGGGTGAGGTTTTCTCACTGAAATGAAACTAACAGGACAATAAGAACATAAGAACATAAGAACTAGCCTGCTGGATCAGACCAGAGTCCATCTAGTCCAGCTCTCTGCTACTCGCAGTGGCCCACCAGGTGCCTTTGGGAGTTCACGTGCAGGATGTGAAAGCAATTGCCTTCTGCGGCTGTTGCTCCCGAGCATTTAAGGCATTTGCAATCTCAGATCAAGAGGATCAAGATTGGTAGCCATAAATCGACTTCTCCTCCATAAATCTGTCCAAGCCCCTTTTAAAGCTATCCAGGTTAGTGGCCATCACCACCTCCTGTGGCAGCATATTCTAAACACCAATCACACGTTGCCTGAAGAACCGGTTGAGCCTTCTCACGCTTTCTGACTGTGCTGGGCGTCACACTGATCACTGAAGTTCGAATCATCTATAAAGGGACACCTTCAATCAGTTGCTCTGCATTCCACTAGTGATGGCTAATGACCATCAGTAGTGGAATGCAGAGAACTGGATTCTGGGGGTCCTCATTGCAGAAATCAGTTCTCTTAGAATGGCCATTTGTGAAGAAAGTATAAATTTTGCCTTTAAGCTTACTGGGAGATAACTCACCAGCAGGACATGCCGTTTGGTCTGTTGACATGGCCTGGCTAGTTCACAAACAAGAGACCCCTTGCCCCTTAGAAAAGCTATAAAGCTGTGTTTATGTTTCCCACAAAGGAAATTAGGTTTTCCGGGGCCACATTCTAAAAACCCAACCTGTCAGACCAAGAAGATGGATCTGACATCCGAAAGGAGACAAAAGGCCATATAACCAGTGGGGGGATCCAAAATTTTTAGCAACAGGTTCCCTCGCCAGCCCCCCCTCAGCAAAGGGGGCAGAGGCGTACCTGGGCAAACCTGAGCCCTGGGCAAAACCTGAGTTGGATGCCCCCCCATGGGCAGCCACCCCACCACGACCCCCCCACATTTTTTTGCACCAGGTCATTTCTAAATCATCATCACATTATAGAAAATGCCCCAACTCACAAATCTGAACACAGCAATGGTGAAACACACAGGTTCTTTGATAGAGACTGGTGAGAGAAAAGGTACGAAAGGCTGAGAATCAATGAATTGCAGTACCTGGAAGGGATTCACCCAGTTCAGGGAGTTACATTATTAGTCGCAATTGCTATATGGAACCTTCACGTTCAAAGGCAGTATGCCTCTCGGGGAGGCGAGGGCATGGAGACGGAAAAGCAGACCCGATTAGTAACCCCCTCTCGGCACACACAAATAATTAGTAACCCACTCTCAGGAACTGGTGAGAACCTGCTAGATCCCACCTCTGCATATAACCCAGATCACAGGGATTGGGGGATTACGATTCATTCCGGTTCAGCCTTCAGACTAGAAAGGAACATGCTAAAGCTTTATTTTGGGACTTGGGTCATTTTTCTGTTGTTTTTCACTTGTCCCTTATGTTCTTTCCTTTTAATAAAATATTTGAAAAGCTAGCAGTTTCAGAGTGTCTGGATTTGAAAAAACCTTGTTCTCTCGGTTAAGTTACAAGGAAGAGGGCAGCCCACACCCCCTCTTTCTTTCACACCATTGAATGTCTCTAAGTCAGGTGATGGATTCTTGGTTTCATTCGGCTATGGCAGGGGTCTGCAACCTGTGGCTCTCCAGATGTTTATGGACTACAAATCCCATCAGCCCCTGTAGTCCATGAACATCTGGAGAGCTGCAGGTTGCAGACCCCTGGTTATGGCTTCACAACCAGAGAATGACTTCCCCCAGGAAGTGCGCACGGCCCCCACATCATTGATCTTCAGGAGGAAGTTGAACCCAGTTTTATTTAGGACTGCATATTGATTGATTTCGATTTAATTATTGGCCGTCCTAATTGAAGTTTTTACAATGTTGATTTTATTGGGTTTTTTTAATTGTTGTTTTTATTGTATTTAAATTTATTTCAGTAATGTTTAATTCATAGTGTCAACTGCCTTGAGGAAGGTGGCTCATAAATGTTCTAAATGAATAAATGAATGGATGGATTGCTACTTGAATCTGTGCTGGCTTTCACATTAGACCTGATCTTATTCCACCCCTATTATTATTATTACTACTACTTATTAATATTATTAATAATGATAATAATAATAATCACAGCCACCGGATCTTCAGCCGGTGTTGGCCTTAATACGCATCAAGTTCTTCCCAAGAACCTAGAATGTCTCACCGTAGTACATGTGCAGATCCATTTTTAATCAGTTTTATCAATATGCAGATGGTTTGCTTTTGTTAATATGTAGAAATTGTTATCATATGTAAATGGTTCTAGTGCGGCCCAAGGTTTTTTGGTATGGCACCCATCACCATCACCATCACCATCACCATCACCATCACCATCACCATCATTTTTTATTTGTTTATAACATTTATACCCCACCTTCCTGCCCAATCTGAGCCACTCAGGAGGCTTTTATTTCTGTTTGGTACTCAGATAAATGTGTCTGCTTTTTCTTGTAATAGAGGTCACTGTGGAAGGAAGAGTTGCTTCCTTCTGAGCTCTGTACATGCTCAGAGACCAACATCCACTGAAAATCATGAAAAAGGGTAACCTTCCATCTAAGGATCATTCATCCATACTTCCTCCTGAGTCAGAGGGTCAAATAAATCCTGTCCAAGGTCTTGACAGAGCAAAAAAATGTAGCAAAGTCTACCTTGATGGATGAAAAGCGATATCTTGGCTGGGGGCTACTGCATCCTACTCGTTTTCCCCCTGAGGTCCCCAGATCTTATTTCATCTTTCATGTTTACATGAGGGCAAAATCCCATCTGCAGGTTACCATATCTACCTGATAGGATTGTTGTGAATACAAAACGGAGGGGAGAGAACCAGGTATGCTGCCCTGGAGTCCTTGAAAGAAGGGCAGGTTAAAAATGTAAAGCCCAGCAAATCAACCACTTGTTGAGAAAAAATATCTCTCTTCTGGCCACAGGCAGCTCCCACCTTCTGAAAGGGAGACACCTAAACAAAGAAAGCAAACAAGGAAGGCATGATTTTGTGACAAAAACTGGCCACGAAAGAGCCCAATGGTCCCTTTCTACATGTAGATTACAATTTCAACATGGATGTCTTTCAAGGGTTCTTTGTGCACCACAGAGCACTCCGGGACACACTTCTGGGGCACTATCAGTTCACTATTCTGCCCCACCTTGTCTGTGCTTGTGTTAGGTTGGGGTCCCCAATCTTGTTCGACCCATGGGCTTCATTAGAATTCTGGCACGTGTTGGGGGCCCCAATCACAAAATGGCGGTTGCAAATGGCAGAGTCAATCACAAAATGGCTCCTATAAGAGCCGGAGCCAGCCACAAAATATCAGGGAGCTTGTTTGCTAGTAACTCTTCAACATTTCCGGCAAAAGTTGGGATGTTTCTTAAACAACAGGATGTTTCTTAAATATCTTGTGGGGAAAATGTGTATTACATACATGCAACTTACCTTCGGTCACACAGTGAACATCCTTGAGTTATGGTGGCAATTGCTGCCAAAGCATTTTTTTAAAGCATCTCAGCCAACCAATCAGAAGCCCTGCTGAGCAAAAAACCCCATCAGGCTCCACCCATTTTGATGGGCACCACCAAGAATGGTGTTGCCAATGTTAGCCACCGAGTTGGGGATCTTTGAGTTAGGACCACACCCTGGAACACGCCCAACATATCCCTGTGCTTGCAAACTGCAAGGGAAGCATGATGGGCAAGCGGTCTCTCTAGGAAGCTCGCCTGCCCTCACTGATCATTGTGCTGAGATACCTCTGATAAGCTTCAAAGGAAGCCGAGAGTTCCCCCAGGGACGTTGCCACGTATTTTTTGGTGGCCTTAGCAGGTGGTCCCAATTAGAATGCAAGATTTATCTCGCAACACAGGAAGTGTACTCATTAATCCGGCCCTGCGTGCACCGAGAACGCATTGCAACACAAGACAAGGAGTCGCATCCGAGGGAGAGGACGTTGCCTCAGCTCTGGGGTAATTAGGAGTCATCATCATCAAATGCAGGAAATTGGCACATCTGCTTTTCAGGCTGTTGATCCAACTGTGTTGCCGAATGCGCACCCTGGCAAGCCGATGCCGCTTGATGCGCTCGGCAAAGATGTCTCTGCAGAAATATTTACATAATTTTCTCTAGGCAGCTGCGCTCAAAGCAGTTGTTTTTAACACTTCTGCTCCCATGTGCAATTTCTTCCTCCTAGCCCCTGATCCCGAGAAAGTGGAGTCGACTTGATGTAACTGAGCTTTGCCTTGTTTTCTGCTCTGGAAGGAGGGGTGAAAAATCCCCAGCACTGAATGAGCCTGAGTTAATTTTTATCCAGGATGACTCAAAGTAAAGTTTGGACTGCCCTGCCCTTTATACAGCAGCAGCAGCAGCAGCAGAAGAAGAAGAAGAAGAAGAAGAAGAAGAAGAAGAAGAAAAAGAAGAAAAAGAAGAAAAAGAAGAAAAAGAAGAAAAAGAAGAAGAAGAAGAGTTTGGATTTATACCCTGCATTTCTCTCATTGCCTTCCTCTCCCCACAACAGATACCCTGTGAGCAGGGGCGTATCTGCCAGAGGAACATGGGGTATCACATGTCCCTGGGCCCATACCATCTAATCACGTGGGGGGGGGGTGCTGGGCCATGGGGGGGCGCTGGGCCTGGGCCATGCTCACCGGTTCTGGTTGGTAGACCTGGGCACTGGCATCAAGTGGTAGACCAGTACAACAGATCCGGCTCCAAGCGTTACACCTGGACATCGGCCCCGGCTCCAAGCAGTAGACCTGGGCGCCTTGACGGTTCTGGGCAGTAGACCTGGGCACTGGCGGGGGGGGGGTCAGATTTTGCCCACAGGCTCCAGTTTTCTTAGATACGCCTCTCCCTGTGAGGCAGGTGGGGCTGAGAGAGATCCAAAGAACTGCAACCAGCCCAAGGTCACCCAGCAGGAAGATAGGAGCGGGGAAACAAATGCTGTTAATCAGATAAGCGTCTGCTGCTCATGCGGAGGAGTGGGGAATCAAACCCGGTTTTCTGTATTAGAGTCTACCTGCTCTTAACCACGATGCCTTGCTTTGCTGGTGGACTTCTTGGCACATCTCAGAAACTGGCCTCCCGTCTTGCCATGGGCTTGCATCCAAACCGCACAGCTTTCCCTTAGAGTAGTAACAAGGATAGCTGGGAGGAGGGGAAGCCCATGTATGCCAACCGAAGATGCTCGAACGACAGGTGGGATAAAAGTACGCAGAAGAAATAATAAGACCAATGGAAGGAATGCACCATAGAGCAAGCAGTCTTTTCATGTTCTATTCTATGTTGGATGAGACATTTACAATAAAACCCTTGAAAACATTTTCCTGGGAGTAAGCCTCTTTGAATAGGGTTGGTCAGAATTCTGAGTAGACCTGACAAACATTGTTCTGAAAGTTTTCAGCTTTTCCCAACCGGAGTTCCTATTTTTAAAAAATCCTCCTTCTCAGCATGGGGAATAATTAAACTAAAAGCACACATTGCATAGGTAAACACAACAGATTGGGCAAGAGCGAAAGAAACAAGCGTGAAAAATGCGCATCCTGTTTCCTTGGCATATATTTATCGGCTAAGATGGTAAGGAGGAACAGGCTACCCAAATCTTTAAGTTGCCGTCGTTTGGAGCTCATCCGTTACCTGGGATTTCAGTATTCAGAGATCAGAGGCTTATCTAGAGAACATGTGGCATGGTGCAAAATCTGAGTTTTCTGCCCCCCCCCCCTCTCATTCTGGCACTTGAGCTATGGAGGCTCATCTGGGGAACTAGATTAGCCTGTGCACTCCAACATACACCAGCTGGGTGACCTTAAGCCAGGCACAGTTCTTCGGAGCTCTCTCAGCCCCACCCACCTCACAGGGTGTTTGTTGTGAGGGAAGGGGGAAGGGAAAGGAGATTGCAAGCCCCTCTGGGTCTCCTTATAGGAGAGAAAGGGGGGGATATAAATCCAAACTCTTCTTCTTCTAGAAGCGACCTGACTGAGGCTAATATAATTTGGTCATGTTATGAGAAGAAAAGACAACTAGAAAAGACCATGATGTGAGGAAAAGGTGAAGGCAGCAGGAATCGGGGAAGACCCAACGTACGATGGATTGACTCAATCAAGGGAGATGTGGTCCTCAGTTTGCAAGACCTTAGCAAGGCTCAGCCCATGAAGCAAAATAACCACGTGCTCAGGACCTGAAATAAAGAGGGCTCCCATAGAGGTTTTTTTCTCCTTATCTCTCCTAAGCATTTAAAGCAGATTTGTTACGCCAGATTAATTTTGAAGATACCATCAAAGGCTTCCAATTAAAAAATGGAGGAGAAAACTTTTCACAGTATAAACTTATAAGTGAGCAACAGTAAACATTATTTTGTATATTTGATTTGTATAAGTTAAAAAGTCATGCATCTTCGAGGCAAGAAGTGCTTTGATGGTGTGTTCCTGCATGGCAGGGCATTGGACTTGATGGCCTTTGGGGTCTCTTACAACTCTATTATGGCTCATTCCGCACATGCAGAATAATGCACTTTCAAACTGCTTTCAGTGCTCTTTGAAGCTGTGCGGAATAGCAAAATCCACTTGCTAACAGTTGTGAAAGTGATTTGAAAACGCATTATTTTGTGTGTATGGTATGATTCTATGATTCATGGTATGATTCTATGATTCTAAGAAAGCAATGGAGCAATAGGTGTTTTGTTTCATACAAATAATGATTTTTCCTTCAGAATATTCCGCCAACAATGAAGAAAGCACCATTTTAAACATTCATGATAAGCCCATTTACTTTGGACTTTTTAAGCTTCTGTGAGCTTCCCCACATGTCTAAACAGATCACATTTGCCGCTCGTCGCAAACCACACTTTCTGATCATCCATTATGACTTATCTTTATTTACTGATGATACAATGTCTCGTGCGGCCCGGTGTTTACTATTGAGAGGCCAGACGGGGCCTCCTTTTCTCATCGGTTCAAATGAGTTTGTTCCCCCTGCTAGACTGTGAAATCTTGGGATCTAGTCAGTTTTTCGGTGGAAAGCCCTACAGCATAACTGCCTACTCCTGTGAGTCACCCCGAAGACTTACTATCTTCCTCATAATTGCACGTCTACCATTTTTAGCAGAGGAAATCCCCTTGAGCTATTTGGCTGCCCTCATTATAGAAAGCAGTTTGCTATTATAAACTGTGCAGTCATCTATTATGAGACGTTGGGTTCGATCCAACCAGCTTTTTTTACTCACGCTCAGCCGATTCCCTTCCTTATTACCACCCTTAACCCATATCCCTTCTTTCTGAGTAAATCCCACGATCTTCAGCTTAGGCCTGTAGTTGTCAAAGGGGACCCCTTCCTCCTTTTTTTTTCACCTATGGAAAAGCAAGCTGGATCCAACCCATTTACAATTTGTTTTCCCTTCCATTAGGGCCCCTTCTGCACCTGCGGAATAATGCACTTTCAATCTGCTTTCAATGCACTTTGCAGCTGGATTTTGCTGTAGCAAAATCCACTCGCAAACAACTGAATTGAAAGTGCATTGTTCTGCAGGTGTGGAAAGGGCCAAGAATATGCAGCTTATGTCCATATGTACGGTAATGTGGCCCTGCAACTGTTTATCACAACAACACAAGCCTTTATTGGCATATAAAACAAGACAAAATTTTAAAACAAAACAAGGTTAAGAAATACAGTTAAAATTACTAATTTCCAGTATAAAATTTGCAACAGTTTCACAAAAGAGCACATCAGAGCTGTTCAGGAGATTGGGTATCTTATAACACTCATGCCACTGAGAACATTGCAAGAAAATAGAATTCATATATTCCATGCGTATCTTATCGTATTTAGGGCATTCAAACAGAGAATGGTCAAGTGTTTCAACCGTAACCAGATCACAAGAACAAACCCTTTTAGAACGTTCTATATTCTTAAATCTTCCCTCCAGGAGAGCTGATGGCAGCACATTACATCTTGCAGTAGCCAAGGCTCTCCTCTGGGTGGGATTAATCAGCAGACGAAGATATGCTGCCATCATTCCTCGCTCGCATGGGATTAATAATGTAGTCGGAGAACAGGTTGTCTTGGCAGCACGATTCAAATTATGAAAATCAAGATCCAAGAGCCTATTCTTAACTAGTGTGAAGGCTTCCACCTTTGTGAGCATAAGGAGTGATTCCAAGGGGAAACCAATAGCTTCAACCTTTCTAAAGATCAAAGTAACCTTTCTAAAGATCAAAGTAGCGACTGTTTATCTCAGCCACAAGAGACAGGGCTGACAACCTTTCCAGTGGTCTCTGTGGCTGTTTGTCACAGCAGTTTGGTGAGCAAACCAATAGTTATGTATAAAATATACATGCTCTGAAAACTTTCCCCAGAAGACTTGTGCCTCTTATGCTAAAGTGAAAGGCACAAGAGCACATCTGTCTATTTTCTTTCCAGGTCAGATGGCAACCTTAAGTAGAGTTGGGATTTATACTCCCAACTTTCTCAACTGTAAGGAGACTCAAGACATCTTATAAACTCCTGTTCCCCGGAACAGAAATCCTTGTGAGGCAGGTGGGGCTGAGAGAGTTCAGAGAGAACTGAGACTAGCCCACGGTCACCCAGCAGGCTTCATGTGGAGGAGGAAGAAGAATCTACCTTTTGTTGGAGATCCATGATCACATCTGCTTTAAGCAAAAACAATTTTGCTTTAAGCAAAAATCCAATCTGGATTCTGAAGTGACAGAATCACAATATTTTGTGTAACTTCGTCCCTCAAATTTTGGCATCTTGTCTAATTGGAAAATGCTTGTTTCCTGATAGTGAGTAAGTGGTTTGTTCAAAGAGGTAGATTCCAATGGCATATAGACAGAAAATGGAGCCCACTGGCAAGAACTGAGTTCTCCAGCTCTCCATGGGTGGTCGCCCTCCCCCACCTTCTCACAGAAGCAGTTGGGTGATGGGGAGGCCACATGTGGTGGCGGGGGGGAGTCACTGCCAGTCCCCAGCAGGCCCACGGCAGCTCCCCTCCAATGGCCCGCTGGCCAGGCGCTCTGTGTGCACGGGCAGGGGAGAGCACCCTTCCTGCCTGCCAGTTCCTCCTCTCACAGGGCAGGAAAAGCATCCGTCACTGTCCAGGTCCTGGGCTTCAGCTTGAGGGAGCGGGAGGCAACTCCACCAAAGGAGCTGGCCTGGCTCAGCCACATTCTCTCCTACTGGAGCTGGCGGCCGGCCTGACTTCCACTCCTGCACCCACCTGCCTTCAAGTGGGGCTGGCTGGCAGCTTGGAGTGTGACTAAATGGGTTCCGCCGGGGACATTTGACCAGTGGTGGGATCCAAAAATTTTAGTAACAGGTTCCCATGGTGGTGGGATTCAAACTGTGGCGTAGTGCCAATGGGGCTGGGCGGGGTACAACAGGGGCGTGGCCAGGCATTCTGGGGGCGGGGCATTCCTGGGCGGGGCTGTGGCAAGGACGCAGCCGCTGCACTGGTCCTTGGGCGGGAAACGAAAGCACACAGGCGCAGGCTGCCACGCACACCGGTGCACCTCCTGCTAGACTGCTTCAAGTTCTGCGCGCTACTGCTGAGAGGAGGGGCGTAACCAAGGCAAAAACCACGTGGCAAAATCACCAATGAGTAACCCCCTCTCGGCACACACAAATAATTAGTAACCTACTCTCGGGAACCTGTGAGAACCTGCTGGATCCCACCTCTGCATTTGACCCCACATGTCCCCCTGGGCGGTACGCTCCTGGTAGTTCCACTTCACTAAAAATGAGCTACTCTCCTACCTAGCATGAAACAAGTATCGCTATGCTCAGCCATGGAGGTTCTGAACAGCAGGACATGGGACTGAGGGGGTTGTTACCACTCCATGCTATAGTGACCTCTTCCCCTCCAGGCCTGTGTCTTGCAGCCTGTTTCAACCGTGCAAACACTTCCTAAAGAAACTGAATTCTGTCTCATCTCCCTCCCCCCCTCACTAAGCCACGAAAAATGCTAGGTGCTTCCTTCTGCACATGCAAAATATGAAGGCCACTCTGCCACTCTCAATGCTGACGGAAACCACAGTGAGCTAGGATGTGGTTTGAAGGAAGTGGGGGAGGGGGAATGACTCCCCCCCCATTTCCCTTCCCTCCCACGAGTAAAGATGTACTCGCATATGTCACCTGAAGTCCTCTTCTTATTTTGCACAAAGTCACTTCTCTTGGAGGAAGAAGGCGGTGTGAAGATTCTCACTCGAGGCTACCTTGAATAACTGATAGACGTTCCGTCACCCAGCGCATTCCTCCCAGTTGTAACAAATAAAGTCAAGTAGAAGGTGATGTGAAAGACCTCTGCCAGAGACTCTGGAAAGCTGCTGCCAGTCCAGGTGGAAGCTGCAATTGGTGACAGACTGATGGTTCTTGGACCGAAGGTCGAATTCAGGACAAGGCAGTTTCATATGTACATATATAATTATGGTCAATGGATCTCCCCTCCATGCAATTGTCTAACCCTTTTTGAAGGCATTTGATCTGGGTTGAGCCTGGAGCCTTGAATCAATATACGGACTCTGGATTGTTGATCAGCAGCGTTTATTGGGAAGGTAATGAAGCACCCAGCTTGCAAGAAGCCAGTTCTGGTGACCCTAGCTCAGGGGTCTGCAACCTGGGGCTCTCCAGATGTTCATGGACTACAATTCCCATCAGCCCCTACCAGCACGACCAATTGCCCATGCTGGCAGGGGCTGATGGGAATTGTAGTCCATGAACATCTGGAGAGCCGCAGGTTGCAGACCCCTGCCTAGCTCTTGCTACCCCTTTTATTCAGAAATAATCCTCCCTCCCATTTTCCCAAAGAATGTGAGAAAGAGGTACTTCGGAGCTTAGGCTCCCCAAGGTCAGCGACAGATAGAGATAAAGCCACCTGGACTCCTATCCCCATAGAGCAGTGGTGGCGAACCTTTGGCACTCCAGATGTTATGGACTACAATTCCCATCAGCCCAATTGGCCATGCTGTCAGGGGCTGATGGGAATTGTAGTCCATAACATCTGGAGTGCCAAAGGTTCGCCACCACAGCCATAGAGCAACAGAAACATCCCATTTCCCATGGGAGTAGAAGGCGTCAGGGATAAGCCTAGTTATCTACCAGATATGTGAAGCCATAGCAGAAAGATCAAGGTAAGAATGTTTCCATTGCAGTAATGGTAACATATTGCAGGCTAAGTACATACCCTGTTTCCCCGAACATAAGACAGTGTCTTATATTAATTTTTGCTCCCCAAGATGCGCTATGTTTTATTTTCAGGGGATGTCTTATTTTTCTGTGTTCTGTTCGTCGGGCGTGCTTCCAAACAAAAACTTCGGGGGATGCCTTCTATTTCGCACTTCAGCAAAACCTCTGCTACGTCTTATTTTCAGGGGATGTCTTATATTCGGGGAAACAGGGTATATCTGAAAGCAGTTACATTGGCAAGAATGCATCTCAATCACCCAGATAATATCACCATCCATATATTATGTAGCCATTCCACCGAGTTAGGAACGCACCTCAATCAACCAGGTGCCGTCCCTGACGGTCTGGCAGCTATCACCATATTTGGTGAGAATTTCATAACTATGTTATGAACTGTGCAAAGGAGCTCCATTGTTTTTGTAAAGCTGGAAGAATCGCAGCTTATTAACATGAACAGCGACCAGTTCCTGGAACTGAACCTAGAATGTTTTGCGCGCTCAGCAGAGACTCTTCCACTGAGTCACGTCCCCTCCCTAGTGATGCTGATCGCTGCCGATCAGTCTGAACTACGAGCATCTTTGCACATGGTTCTGCAAAAAGCCAATGCTGGCACGCATTCGCAGCTGTTCGGCATGAGCTGAGCAGCTGAATAATCGGCTTGTGTCTGGTTGACACCCTCTTATACAGTGTTTGACAGTCAAACTTGTCTGTGGCCAAATTCACGGCATCCTTAGAAACCAGAGGAGATCAAACCGAACCCTGCCATACCCCAACTGAAATAGCTGAGGCATCCCATCTTTGATTGACTCGCTCGCTGGGATCTTCACGCCCAAGTCTTACCAGCTGGGCCAGCCATCTCACTCGCAGACCCATTTGTCGATGCGGTTCCCAGCCCAGCTAGGGATCCAGTTTCATAGAGAATAGAAGGTGGGAGGTGGTGCACTAGTCATCAAAATTGTGAGCAATGAATCCTAGAATCATAGAGTTGGAAGAGACCCCAAGAGCCATCAAGTCCAACCCCCTGCAATGCAGGAACACACAATCAAAGCAATCCTGACAGATGGCCATCCAGCCTCTCTTTAGAAACCTCCCAAGAAGGAGACTCCACCACACTCCGAGGTAGTGCATTCCACTGTCGAACAGCCCTGACTGTCAGGAAGTTATTCCTAATGTTTAGGTGGAATCTCTTTTCCTTCACCTTGAGCCCATGACTCCTGGTCCTGGTCTCTGGAGCAGCAGATGCACAAACAATGGCGAGCAGCCAGTAAGGCAGAATAGCTTCATCATACTTTACTCAATCACTAAGGTCAACAGAGTCCACAAGTGCGGCTATTAGACAACTAATGCCCCAGTCTCCACAAATATAATGTCAAAGCAAAGAATCATTCAACAAATGCTTCCCTAAGCTCAATAGAAAACCCACAACGAGCTGCCAATATCCAGCAGTATCTGGCTTTGATAAATCTTCAAAGGCTTGTGGGCACGGGGTATTTTCGATGTACATAAAATTTGTCCAGAGCTAGACTTCTTACAATTTAGCTCAGACTGCATTACTTTTTCGTTGTCTTTAAAATGCTAATCTTAAATGTACATCGTGTTTATTTTTGCCCTTAGTTTGCAAGTTATGAACACACTTGATTGTGTTCCCATGAATACACTCCTATCAGTCAACGGTTTTGTGGCACACCATAGATGACCTCCTGTTCTATTTACAGCAGAACATCTGTGCTCCAGTCTCAGGAATATATAAGGCTATCTTACACTATCCATGGTGACTCAGCTCTACATATGACATTGTGCACATTGAAATCAGCTTACGGGGAAGGGGAGCAGGCACAATTATGCTTGCCCCACCCCGTACACATAACCCATGGCTTGTGAACATGGAATCTATGAGCCAGTGTGGTTTAGTGGTTAAGAGCAGGTGGATTCTAATCTGGAGAGCTGGGTTTGATTTTCCACTCCTTTATGTGAGTGGCAGACTCTAACCTGGTGAACTGGATTTGTTTCCCTGCTCCTCCACACGAAGCCTGCTGGGTCACCATGAACCAATCACGGTTCTCTCAGAACTCTCTCTGCCCCACCTACTTCACAAGGTGTCTGCTGTGGGGAGGGGAAGGGGAAAGCAGTTTGCACGTTGCCTTGAGGCTCCTTATGGTTGAGAAAAGCGGGTATAAATCCCATTCATCTTCTCTGCTACCTGCGATCATATAACTGGAGATTTCAGGTATTGCTGGGACCTTCTGCATGTACACAGTCTGTTAATAAGGCACTTCCTGAGGATGAACAACACAATCAGGTGCATACCACCTAGGTCAGTGGTGGCGAACCTTTGGCACTCCAGATGTTATGGACTACAATTCCCATCAGCCCCTACAATTGGCCATGCTGGCAGGGGCTGATGGGAATTGTAGTCCATAACATCTGGAGTGCCAAAGGTACACCACCACGGACCTAGGTGAACATATGGGGTCAAATGTCCCCAGACTGTGGCCATTTAGTCACGTGGGGGGCGGAAAATCACCCCACATTCCTCCTCCTTCCCCCTGGGTCCATACACTGACTTCAAGACCTGGTGCAAAAAAAGTTGTTTGGTTGTGGTGTGGGAGGGCGGTCACCCATACTGGGAGGGCCCCCCCGAAAAACTCAGATTTTGCACTGGGCTACATTTTTCCTAGACACCTCTGCACACAATAATAATAAAGATTTCTGAATGTTAGCCTGCATATTACCATGATAATCTCAGTGAGAAGCAGCAATTCATGCAATACCGTGTTTCCCCGAATATAAGACAGTGTCTTATATTAATTTTTGCTCCCAAAGATGTGCTATGTCTTATTTTCAGGGGATGTCTTATTTTTCCTGTGTTCTGTTCATCGGGCATGCTTCCAAACAAAAACTTTGCTATGTCTTACTTTCGGGGGATGCCTTATATTTTGCACTTCAGCAAAACCTCTACCATGTCTTATTTTTCGGGGATGTCTTATATTAAGGGAAACAGGGTAGAAACCCTACCAAGGCAGAACGCATTAACAGATATCAAAAGGAATATTGGTTATATTTTGAAACAATGTCACATAACCATACATGCATCCTTTAAAAATATGAGAAGCGCAGGAAATGAGTCACTGAAGCTGGTTCTCTTTGCTCACTGTAAATTATTGAATCACTGGATGATTTTTGTTAGCGTCACTGCTGTAAGGCGGCAGCTTTCAAAACGTATTGCTTGGAACCTCGGGAGCTCTTAGAAACGGAACCGATTCTTTGATCATGTTGGAATTCAAGAACCTTGGTCCCTCAAGAACCAGTTAAGAGTCCAGATCTGTAATTAACAGGGTACACAAGGCCATCCAATCCCTGCGTGTGCCAGGAGCAAAAAACAAAACAAAAACAAAATAAACTCAGAACATTTTGTCTATTTTGTACTAATATACTACATTGGGTTGGTTTTTAATATAGATGTATTTTTCTATGTGCTACAGTGGTCCTCAATCAGAAAAAGGTACAATATAAATGGAAAAATAAAATTTATTTTTAATAAATGTTATTTTAATAAATACTGCAGCAGTGGCGTAGGAGGTTAAGAGCTCGTGTATCTAATCTGGAGGAACCGGGTTTGATTCCCAGCTCTGCCGCCTGAGCTGTGGAGGCTTATCTGGGGAATTCAGATTAGCCTGTGCACTCCCACACATGCCAGCTGGGTGACCTTGGGCTAGTCACAGCTTCTCGGAGCTCTCTCAGCCCCACCTACCTCACAGAGTGTTTGTTGTGAGGGGGGAAGGGCAAGGAGATTGTAAGCCCCTTTGAGTCTCCTGCAGGAGAGAAAGGGGGGATATAAATCCAAACTCCTCCTCCTCCTCCTCCTCCTCCTCCTCCTCCTCCTCCTCCTCCTCTTCTTCTTCTTCTTCTTCTTCTTCTTCTTCTTCTTCTTCTTCTTCTTCTTCTTCTTCTTCTTCTATAGATAACAACATAAAGCCTATCAGCAGGGCCTAATTACTTTTAAGCCAATTCTCACAACCTTTATAGGAAACACTCTAACCTGGGTGGCCCGATTTTGCTTGCAAATGTCAGAGTTCGGAAGCTAAGCAGGACTAGCCCTGGTTATACCCTGTTCAGGATAAAGGTGACAGGAGATTTGAGAATTCATCTGCCATTTCCTGGACCGCCTTTGTTCTAGAATGCTCCACTTGGGTCCTAGGCCCCTTCCTCACACCAAAATAATGCGTTTTCAAACCACTTTCACAACTGTTTGAAAGTGGATTTTGCTATACCTCACAGTTTCAAAGAGCACTGAAAACAGTTTGAAAGTGCATTATTCTGCATGCATGGAATGAGCCCTAGTGCCTCAGGGACAGAACTAGGTTGCCTGTAGGACCCAAGCGGAGCATTCTAGAACTTAGGCCCTTTCTGCACGGCCAAAACAAAGTGGGGTGCAGCTGGGGTACATGAGCCTGGTGCAGCCCTGGGCTGTTAGCACGCCTCTGCGGGGGTGGTCCCGGAGCTAACGTGAGTCACCACCACGCTTTTGCGTGGAGGTGCATTGTTTTTTTCCTACCTCCCACTGCTGCGCAGCTACACAGGCAGGGACACACGCATCCCCAGAGCCTTGCTGTCGCCTGATATGCCTGTGTGGCTCCGCAGATGGGAGTCAGGAGGTTAAAAAAAAAAGCACAGCCACATAACTCGTCTCCCACCCAGGGCCATTCACTCAGTCGTGGCTGTGTGGCACATTAAAACAAAAGAACCGCACTAATAACTATTCTTGTAAAACCCGGGTTGGGGGGGGGGGGTCAATGTGGAGCAGATTCGCGTTAGGAGCAGGATCCGTGTGAAGTTCACCCCCAACCCGGTTTTATCCCACCCTTAACCCGGGTTTATTGGTCCATGTGGAAAGCGCCAAAGATGGTCCAGGAAATGGTGGATGAATTCACAAATATCCTGCCATCTTTATCCTGAACTGGGTATAGTCCTTGGGGGACCCACAAGGAAGCGCAGGGTTGCTGTACTGAGGCAGGCCATAGCAAACCATGTCTATTTGTCATTCGCCTTGAAAACAGTTGCAATTTAATGGTATTTTTCACTACCAACGATGTTAGTTTTGGGTTTTTGGGGGGGAAAATCACTCTAAATATCCAAATCTAAAGAAAGGCCCTGTGTAACCTGAAAGCTTACATCTAGCAGTGTAAAGGTGAGCTGTACATTAAAAAAGTTAAGGCCTACTAGACTGTATGTTTCTTGTTTCAACTGTTGGTTTTGCTCAGAAGGTTACATCAGGGAAAACAGAAACGATGCGTTTGATCTCACACGAGCGGAATGGTGTTGCGATCCCGGCTAACAAGGAGATCATTTAAAATTCCATGTGAAGTCCCACAATGCTGTTTTTCAACTGTCAGTTCAGAGCAGGAAAAGCATTTTGTGAGACACATCAAGGAAATGATGGATGTTGAAGATATCGGCTTTGCAAGTTTATCATCGGTGTGACTGGCGCCCGATTCGTCTTATGTGCTATCATGTAAGAACGAGGAAGATATTGATTCAAAGGCTGGAGGTTTAAGGAGGCAAAACAAAATTCATCCCTTTGTCAGCTGTTGATGTTCATCTTCGATTACCTTGAACTCTATCTCCTGGTTTAGCAGAAGATCAAGATTTGTCGAAAGTCCTACAGTGAACTGCCTTTCATAATAAGCAAAGAGTTTTAAATACATAAGGCCGATTTGCAAAAATGTGCTAGCATGGAAAGAGCCACTGTTCTTGAAACAGGTTTCAGCATTCAAATCCATTACTCATGAATTAATTTTTGCAGCTCTCAATCCAGAAGCTTGTACCCTACTGAGAAAAATCCAGGCCAGCAAGGAAAAACAACTTACTTTGCTCAGTGGTTAAGACTGTGGCCTATAGGTCAAAGTGTCTATGATACCTAGAATCCCAGATGTGTCACTTGACCCTGACTGAATCATGGCTTCATAGAATCATAGAGTTGGAAGAGACCCCAAGGGCCATCAAGTCCAACCCCCTGCAATACAGGAACACACAATCAAAGCAATCCTGACAGATGGCCATCCAGCCTCTCTTTAAAAACCTCCCAAGAAGGAGACTCCACCACACTCCAAGGTAGTGCATTCCACTGGTGAACAGCCCTTACCATCAGGAAGTTTTTCCTGATGTTTAGGTGGAATCTCTTTTCCTTTAACTTGAACCCATTGCTCCTGGTTCTAGTCTCTGGAGCAGCATCCCTTCAAATATCTAAACATGGCTATCATGTCACCTCTTAACCTTCTCTTCACCGAACTGAACATCCCCAGCTCCCTAAGTCTCTCCTCGTAGGGCATGGATTCCAGACCTTTGACCACTTTGGTTGCCCTTCTCTGGACACGTTCCAGCTTGTCAATATCCTTCTTGAATTGCAGTACCCAGAACTGTATACAATATTCCAGGTGAGATCTAACCAATGCAGAATAGGAGGCCTTGGCTGCCATGCTCTATTTTCTGGTTGGAAAAGGAAGATTTATTCTTCCTCTCTCACTCTTTACTGGTTCCTTGTTTCCCCTCTTAGAATTTTCTCCCTCTGCCAAGCTACTTTAAGCGATGGTACGGAAAGATGAGTAGCTCATATTTTTTTCCTACTGGACCTCAAAGCAGCTGGCAGGATTTTGGACTGGGGAAATAGCATCTGTGGGACAGTAGAAGGAGCATCTTTGACCTCTCCAAGGCTGCGTATTTATTTGCCTTTCAAAATATTTATATCCCATCTTTCCTCATGGTTGCTCGAATCTTATTTGGAGGAACACAATTGAAGAAGAAGAAGATGATGAAGAAGAACAACAACAACAACAACAAGAAGAACAAGAACAAGAACAAGAAGAAGAAGAAGAGGAGGAGGAGGAGGAGGAGGAGTTTGGATTTATATCTTCCCTTTCTCTCCTGCAAGGAGACTCAAGGCAGCTTACAAACTCCCTGTGAGGTGGGTGGGGCTGAGAGAGCTTTGAAGATCTGTGACTAGCCAAAGGTCACCCAACTGTCATGTGTTGGAGTGCACAAGCTAATCTGATTCACCAGGTAAGCCTCCACAGCTCAAGTGGCAGAGCGGGGAATCAAATTCAGTTCTCCAGATTAGAGTGAACCACTGGCTCTCAGTAAGTACAGTAACCCACTGGAAGGTGTACATTTTCAGAGCTCTGGTCCACTTTGGTGCACTTTTTCTTCCGGTGGGCCAGCAGGGAAAAAAATGCCAGGAAAATGGCAGCTGGTGGAAGGAAGTGCACAGAAAGAAATAATAAATCAAAGAATGAAAGCTCTCTCCTGGAGACTTATGCCTCTGCCTCTGCAGCCATGATGAAAAGCCAGATGGCCCATCTTTGCTGTGTGGATGCAGCCATGATTCCCCCTCTGGAGTTTTTTTCGGGGACGAAAATTGCCAATTTTGGCACTTTAAAAATTTTTTTTAATAAGTTTATTAGTAAATTAAAATATAATACAATAATAGATATCTTGCATTATACATAAAAAAACTTACTATATATACAGTTGGAAATAGTACATTGTTGTACCAATGTAACGATGTACCAATTTTGGCGCTTTCGATTGGCCATCGGTGAGGCTACCATCCGAGAGACCTGCCCCTATTGACCTGCATATTTAATCACTGTAAAGCCTTTCCTTTTCCTCCTTTTCCTTAGTCCCAGATGAAGAGCTTGGAGGGTAGCCTGATTGGAGAGCGGATGACGGAAGGATCATCACGGCCAATAGCAGCAAGGCGCGTTGCCAACTCCCTCCCCACCAATCCCATACCAGTCCGAGGTCCAAATTCATTGAGTCAGCCTCCGGAGTTGGGCATGGCCCAGCCCAGTGAGACTGGTGTGTCACATCTGGATTTTTAAAAAAAGCTTAAATTGAAATTGGCTTTCGGAATACTGAATACATGTTTCAAATTAGTGCTGTCCCCCAGGCGCCTGTGGAATAGAAGGAGTCAGTTAATGCATGACTTTACACAACTAGTAAGTGGTATTTCTGTGTCTGTGTGTACATGCACGGACACACACCAACAGCGACTTTACATAGGATTGCGCTGTAAATAAAACGACATTAAACTATATATTTACGCAGACCTAAAGGACATTTTAACTTATTTAAAACATGTTGATGTCACCTTTCCACCCAATTCAGAACCTCCAAGGCAACAAACAACCAAACTCATTAAAACACAAACAGCAAATTCAGCCAAACACGTGGACTTTAACTCCTTCAAGCCAAAACATTTTTTTAAAAGTATTTTATTGAGATGCTTAGGTGGAAAGTTTTTTTTTAATGCTACTGATGGTTTTTATGTTGCTGGCTTTTAATTACTTTTCATTGGCGTCTGCTGCTTTTAGCTGATATCGGGTGAGAGAACGAACAGTGCATGAAAGATCTGGAATAAATGGATCTCTGTATTTTATGATTATCTTTTTTTAAAAGCCTCACCTCTTGACCCAATTCAGAACCCCCAAGGCGCCAATCAAAACCATTAAAATAAGGAAGTCATCAGAAATCTACAAATTTACTGTTTTGCTTCTGTTCTATGAATGTTTATTGATTGATTTTATGTTTTTAGTGCGTTCATGTTCTGTAAATTGATCTAATTCAATAATTCTTTTTTTTAAAAAAACCCACTAAAACACAAGCAACAATTAAAAACAAGTCGGCCAAACACATAGACTTTCCCTCCAAAGAATTTCAAAAAGTATTTTATCCAGATGCGTCGATGGGCCACTTCTTTTTTAATTTAAAGAAAAAGTTTAGGTCCATTTGCAAAATTGCAGAACAGCGACGGTTATTATAAAACGTTTAAAATTAGCAAGAGCATATAGAAAAGAGGTAATGTATAAACTGCAATCCCCTAAAGTAAGGGTTATCGTAGCATCGTTGTCTACATAACTTTTTATGGACCACTTTTTAATTCTATTTTTGGCTCCTTCCGCATGTGCAGAATAATGCACTTTCAAACCGCTTTCAGTGCTCTTTGAAGCTGTGCGGAATAGCAAAATCCACTGGCAAACAGTTGTGAAAGTGGTTTGAAAACGCATTATTTTGCGTGTGCGGAAGGGGCCATTGACTCCTTCGTCTTCCGCTGCTGCTGATTTTTATGTTGCTGACTTTTAATCGCCTTTTCCCTTGGAGCCTCTTTTCTTTAACCGACTTTGGGTGCTTTTAAAAACAGAGACCAGGGCATGAAAAGTCTGAAAGAAAGGGATCTCTGCGTTTTCTGACTGCTTTTAACCCCCGCCCCACCCCCCACCATGGGACGACCGGCCACCCCCACCGCCCCCTGGCAAAGCCCAGATCGCCTTGTCAATAACCCCCTTGCGAGATGTCCCCGCCTCCCGCGCTCATCCCGGGAAGATGCAACGGCAGCCTCGCGCCATAAAAGGTCAAGGGAAAAAGGGGGAGCAGCCAAAGACCGGGGAAGAGGAGAGGAAGGAGGAGGAGGAAGAAGAAGAAGAGGAAGAAAAAGCAGCAGCTCAGCAGCAGCGCGCGCGTTCCCCCCCCCCCCCCCGGCTCGGTTTCTTTTCGCGCGGAGCCCAGCCGTCCGGGGGCCCGTCTGCAGCTGGGGGTGCCGTCGGAGACTTTGCTTTTGCTGCAAGGAGGAAGCCGCTAAAGCGCGCAGGCGGGGAGGCTGCGGAGAGGGCGGCCGGGAGAGAGAGAGAGAGAGAGAGAGAGCGAGAGCGCGGGAGAGAGAGCAGTTCGATCCCGGGCACGCCTCCGGTCGGGGCTCCCTGCCGGGCCCGCGTTTGCAGCCAGCCGGCCTTTGTCCTCTGCTCGCGCCCTCCCTCCCGCGTTGGGCTGCAGGCGGGCGAGGCATGGAGGGGCCCCTGCCAGGCGTGCCAGCCGGGATGCCCCCTCGGACGGGCCCGAGCAGCAGGGCGGCGCTGGGCTGTTTGCTGCTGGTGCTGCTGCTGGTGCTGCCCGCGCCTCCTGCCGCTGTCGCCCAGGAGCAGCCTTCGTGCCACGGCGCTTTCGACCTGTATTTCGTCCTGGACAGGTGAGTGAGGGGGGCGGGGGGCAGGGGGAGAAGAGTTGGGAGTTAGGGGTGTGTGTGTGTGTTGCATGGCGGTTTTTGCTCCCCCCTCGCCCAATGGGGTCAGCAGAAGGACAGATTCTGCAATTCTGCAAAGAGCTCTCTTTGCAACTCCTCCCCCCCTCCCCCCGGTAACATTTCCAGAGGGTCGTTTGAGGGGCAGTTTTGAGGCTGCCCCTCAAAACCTCAGGCCAGAGAGATTTCTGGGGGTGTGGGTGTGTGTGTGTGCGCCCCTCGCCCGGCCCCGATCTGCTCACTCCCAGATCGCACGCCGAAGAAGGAAGTGCTCCCTTGTGCGTGCCCCGGGACGACGCCTTCTTTTGGCACAGCAATCCGGGTCGAAGGGTTGGGGGGCTGAGCTTGTCCCGAAGGCACCCCCGTCCCCCTCTTCCCCCCAAGGCAGGGAGATTGAAGGGACAAATGCGACAAGTGGGACTTGGTCACAGGTAGCCGCGATCCCACCCGCGGTGTTGAATGCAGCTCTGCAAACAGCGTCCCCGAAGTGACTAGCCGTTTGCATTCTGCAAGCCATGCTGTTGCCACATGTCTGTAACTGATTTTAAGGCAGAGGAGCGGCCAGGGACCAGGAGGCGGTGTTCCTCCCAATGTTCAAAACTTCCGGGACGGGACTCTTGGTCACCACCAATCCAGTGGTTGTGGGTTATTTGCAAGCCTGATACATTGTCTAGTGTGTAGGATTCAAGTTCGATAGAGCAAGGTTGTTTCTTAGTGTGTACTGAGGTTGAAAGCAATCTCAACTGATCTTGGACTGAGTGTGTATTTGTGTGTGTCTGTGTTTTGGACAAACAACTGCCCCTGCTGGTCACATCTGGGCCTCTGCTCAAAATGGCTCACTGTGGATTAGTGACCCTAGGTGATCTGGATGTTTTGCACCCCTGGCAAGAGTGCAGAGCCCCAAGGATTCAGGCACGTATGAAACTGTGCATAAAACTAGTCAGCTGGACTACTGGGTTCGTTTTTAACTGAAGTTTGCATTCTAGGCATAGTTGTCGACGGTCCTGTGCACGGCTGCACCCTTTCATTCTGGTTTGACTAACAATAACTGCCGGTTTCGAACTCAAAGCCCAAAAAGTACAGATGAGTTCTTGAACGCCACCCACCCATAAACATGCACTGGGATCCTCTTGGGCTGTCAAATACTGAAACGTTTTAAAGGAGCAGCAGTGGCGTAGGAGGTTAAGAGCTCGTGTACCTAATCTGGAGGAACCGGGTTTGATTCCCCGCTCTGCCACCTGAGCTGTGGAGGCTTATCTGGGGAATTCAGATTAGCCTGTACACTCCCACACACGCCAGCTAGATGACCTTGGGCTAGTCACAGCTTCTCGGAGCTCTCTCAGCCCCACCTACCTCACAGGGTGTTTGTTGTGAGGGGGGAAGGGAAAGGAGATTGTCAGCCCCTTTGAGTCTCCTGCAGGAGAGAAAGGGGGATATAAATCCAAACTCTTCTTCTTCTTCTAAAGGAGATAACAAAACGTGGGTTAAATGGTGTCTGGATTTGCATAAATATATGAGTTCGTTGACTTGCGGAGCATCTAAAGAAGAAATCAAGAATGTTTGCAGTGTCTGTGGTTTGTTTGGATATCCCCCTTGTTCGTAGTCACTTTCTTAAGCTTCTGTGGGTACTGTTCTTTGAACATTTATCAAGTATATTTGATCTTCTGGTAAAGTATCAAGGATGCATTCATTTCCTTTTTGCACGCATCTTAAGATTGTTTTTTTTGGTTTTGGAATAATAATAATAATAACCTGGAATAAATGCTGCCCAGGATTGGAATCTCACAAAATTGGATACCAGGAAAGATCACAGGAAGGGTGTTCTTGAACAGTGCAGATTTTTCATGCAAATGTATGATCCTAGAGCAGTATTTAATTTAGAGTACCTGGTATTGCACGTATACTTTCCTGCCTGTTAAGTGTGCCTGAGTAATTCAGAGCCTGGGGATAAATGTCTGAGTGAAGAGCAGCCGCCAATTCATGCCCTGCCCCTGTATACACCTCAAGGTGTGTCAGTCACTGATGGATACAGTTTCTTCACTTGTGTGCATAGTTGGCGTTTTGGACCGTGGTGGTCAGCCAGGTGGGCTGTGTCTGCACAGACAGAGCAAAACGTTCTGAAAGCAATTCATGCTTTTGTGTCCCAGTTCTGGGCAACGCAATTCAAGAAGGATATTGACAAGCTGGAACGAGTCCAGAGGAGGGCAACCAAAATGGTCAAAGGTCTGGAATCCATGCCCTACGAGGAGAGACTTAGGGAGCTGGGGATGTTTCGTTTGGTGAAGAGGAGGATAAGAGGTGACATGATAGCCAGGTTTAGATATTTGGAGGGATGTGATGTTGGTGAGGGGGCAAACTTGTTTTCTGCTGCTCTAGAGACTAGGACCAGGAGTCATGGGTTCAAGGTGAGGGAGAAGAGATTCCACCTAAACATTAGGAATAACTTCCTGACAGTAAGGGCTGTTCGACAGTGGAATGCACTGCCTCGGAGTGTGGTGGAGTCTTAAAGAGAGACTGGATGGCCATCTGTCAGGAGTGCTTTGATGGTATGTTCCTGCATGGCAGAGGGTTGGACTTGATGGCCCTTGGCTTCTCTTCCAACTCTGTGATTCTATGCATCTAAGCCAAATTACTCTTCTTTCACTATGTTGCCCACCAAGTGACTCCACTATATCTGCCACCCAATTTTGCTTGATGTAAATTTCCCCCAAAAAACAAAACAAACATTTGGATATGTGTGTACAGTGCCTGGACTTGGATGGCCCAGACTGACCTCATCTGCTCAGACCTTGGAAGCTAAGTAGGGTTAACCCTGGTTAGCACATGGATGGGAGATCACCAAGGAATCCAGCTGTTCTATTCAGAGGAAGGCCATGGCAAACCACCTCTGTTCGTTACTTGCCTTGGGAACCCAATAGATTGTCCTGGGAATTCTCACAATACTAGAACCAGGGGGCATTCATTGAAAATGCTGAGGGGAAGAATTAGGACTAATAAAAGGAAACACTTCTTCACGTAACGTGTGATTGGTGTTTGGAATATGCTGCCACAGGAGGGGGTGATGGCCACTAACCTGGATAGCTTTAAAAAGGGCTTGGACAGATTTATGGAGGAGAAGTCAATCTATGGCTACCAATCTTGATCCTCCTTGATCTCAGATTGCAAATGCCTTAGCAGATCAGGTGCTCGGGAGCAGCAGCAGCAGAAGGCCATTGCTTTCACCTCCTGCATGTGAGCTCCCAAAGGCACCTGGTGGGCCACTGCAAGTAGCAGAGTGCTGGACTAGGTGGACTCTGGTCTGATCCAGCTGGCTAGTTCTTATGTTCTTATTGGCTGTGACTTTGGCAGTGCTTTGCTTCTCTAGAATTCGCTGCCAGGGGATGTTGACTTGCGGAGGCATAGACGGCTTTAAAGGGGGATTGAGCAAATTCATGGAGGATCTTGGTCTGTTAGGGGCTACTAGCCGTGATAAGTAATACATGTCAGAGTATGAGTGCCAGGAGCAACACCAGGTGAAGGCTCCAGCCTCTGATTCTGGTTGGGTTTCCAGAGGAATTGGTTATCCATTGTGTGAGAGAGGATTTTGGAGAGAACGCTGATCTGATCCAGCCATGGCGTAGTGGTTAAGATCAGGTGCGCTCTAATCTGGAGGAACCAGGTTTGATTCCCAGCTCTGCTGCTTGAGCTGTGGAGGCTTCTCTGGGGAATTCAGATTAGCCTGTACACTCCCACACACGCCAGCTGGGTGACCTTGGGCTAGTCACAGCTTCTCGGAGCTCTCTCAGCCCCACCCACCTCACAGGGTGTTTGTTGTGAGGGGGGAAGGGAAAGGAGATTGTATGCCCTCTTGAGTCTCCTTACAGGAGAGAAAAGGGGGGATATAAATCCAAACTCCTCCTCTTCCTCTTATGCTATTACATGGAGGGATGCTCACAACTGGTACAGCCCTTGCAGAAATTACCAGTTCAGTGTAAAGTAGGCGTTGCTGTCCCAACCTGTGCAAATGCAGGTGTCCTTCCCCTCTTTCTCTAGGGTCCCAACCAGTGGTGGGATCCAAAAATTTTAGTAACAGGTTCCCAAGGTGGTGGGATTCAAACTGTGGCATAGCGCCAATGGGGCTGGGCGAGGCACGCCGGGGGCGTGGCCGGGCATTCCGGGGGCGGGGCATTCTCCACATGGGCGGGTCTGTGGCAAGGACGCAGCCGCTGTGCCGGTCCTTGGGCAGGAAACGAATGCACGCAGGCGCAGGCTGCCACACACGCTGGTGCACCTCCTGCTAGACTGCTTCATGTTCTGCGTGCTACTGCTGAGAGGAGGGGCGTAACTAAGGCAAAAATCACGTGGCAAAATCACCAATTAGTAACCCCCTCTCGGCACACACAAATAATTAGTAACCTACTCTCGGGAACCTGTGAGAACCTGCTGGATCATACCTCTGGTCCCAACCCCAATCATATGGTCAGTTTCGTTGACGAATGGACAACTGGGAACGGCAAACCCTTTCTTGCTGCATGCATTTCAAAGGGCCATTTGTGCATTGGAAAAATGCATGCCCAGCTTCTCCAGAATAGTCCCAAAAGTCTTGCAGTGGTCCAAGAATGAAACCACAACAGAGAAAGGACAGAGAAAGAATGGTGAAAAGGGCTCCCAGCAAATTTCCTAATCAACATTTTTTTAAAGGCAAGTCCCCTTTGTAAAAGTGGATTTTTGTGTTCTCTGGAGTGGCGGGAGGGAAAAAGCCATCTGGGCCTCTTCCAGAAGGTCGTTCCAAAGTGTAGGGGGCCATCACAGTGAAGGAATGAGGCCTCGCTGGAGCCAGGCTGCTCTTGGCGGGCTGATGGAATCCCTACGAGGGATTTGTTGGCTGACTTAAAGGAGTTTCTCCCATTGCAACGTAGAAATCTCTGCCTGCTTGTCTACTCAAGAGTAACCTTCAGGCTGCCAGCCCCTATGCTGCTCTAGAGGGGCCTTGTTTTTCAGTTATTTAGTATTAACATTTGGTTATTTAGTATTGACGTTAATTTAGTACTTTAAGGATCTCAGGGAAGCATATGCTGTTCTCTCCCTCTTTCATTTTATCCTCCTAACAACCCTGCAAGGTAGGTAAGGCTGGGAAACAGAGATTGTTCCACAGTCCTCCAGGGAGCTTCTGTTTTCATCAGTGATCCCTCTTAACACCAGTAGGGAACTGCGCGGAAGTTCCCTACTGGTGCACGGAACTGAGCCGCCTGCGAGACCGCCTCCTGTCTGTGGCTGCCCAAACTGCACGGCACCAATACAGTGCCTGCACAGCCGTGTGGCTTAGAAGGAACACTGGTTTGCATTTCTTGTGGGTTAAGAAGAAGAATTGGATTTATATCTCCCCTTTCTCTCCTGCAGGAAGGCTCAAAGGGGCTTACAAACTCCTCCCCCCCCCCCAACAAAGAACCTGAGAGGTGGACGGGGCTGAGGGAAGCTCTGAAGAGCTGTGACTAGCCCAAGGTCACCCAGCTGGCATGTGTTGGAGTGCACAAGCTAATCTAGTTCACCAGATAAGCCTCCACAGCTCAAGTGGCAGAGCAGGGAATCAAACCCTGTTCTCCAGATTAGAGTGCACCTGCTCTTAACCACTACACCACGCTGGCTCTCAGGGTAAATTTGTCTTTTCCGGCCTTCCCACAGAGCTTTTGCATGATACCAAACAGATAATTTGATTCTTTTTTTAAGCCAGAGACTACTCTTTGGGTTTAGACGGTTGGTACATGAGGCCTATGTTTCTTTCAGCACTTGAGGGTGATTATCTATTTGTAGAAGAAGCACCCACATTTGATGCCCAGTAAATATTTAGTGCTCCCCCGGGAATTATTTTTCCCTGTAAGAGCCCATTTGGGTAATTTTAATTGCCAAGAAGTAGTCCTAAACACACTTGGCTTCTGCTGAAAACCGTACAGAGGAAGAGTTTTGGGCAGTGGTGGGATCCAAAAATTTTAGTAACAGGTTCCCATGGTGGTGGGATTCAAACTGTGGCATAGCGCCAATGGGGCTGGGCGGGGCATGATGGGGGCATGGCCGGGCATTCCGGGGGCGGGGCATTCCTGGGCGGGGCTGTGGCAAGGACACAGCTGCTGCGCCGATCCTTGGACGGGAAACAAATGCACGCAGGCACAGCCTGCCACGCACGCCAGTGCACCTCCTGCTAGACTGCTTCAAGTTCTGCGCACTACTGCTGAAAGGAGGGGCGTAACTAAGGCAAAAATCACGTGGCAAAATCACCAATTAGTAACCCCTTCTCGGCACACACAAATAATTAGTAAACTACTCTCAGGAACCTGTGAGAACCTGCTGGATCCCACCTCTGGTTTTGGGGCTAGTTGTTTCAACCTTTCTGCAGTTTAAGATACTAGTGGACATGTTTGAGTTGCCAACCACCTGGAGAACAACAAAAATTCTGCTTCTTTAGTAGAAGCGTAATGTGTGGAAATGGGCAGTTAAAACTATTAACAACATGGAAGTAAATAACATCCCATTGAGAACCACAAAGTCATAAAGTTGGAAGAGACCCCAGGGGCCATCAAGTCCAACCCCAGCCATGCAGGAATACACAATCAAAGCGCTCCTGACATATGTTCATCCAGCCTCTGTTTAAAAAAACCTCCAAAGAAAAAGATTCCACCAATCTCCGAAGCAGTGAATTCCACTGTCAAATAGCCCTGACAGAAAGTTCTTCCTAATGTTTAGGTGGAATCTCTTTTCCTGCACCTTGTCTCCCTGGGGCAAAAATCCATGTTGTCACAGAGAGGCTGAAAAGATTTTTTTTTAAAAAGGCAGGACAATTTTTGTTCGTTGGTCCAACATTAATGTCTTCTCTGACTGATGGCCGCTGTCCAGGGTCTTGGGCAGAGAAGATCTGTCACAACACCTATGATATAATTATAACTGGAGATGCCCGGAAGAGTTCCTGGGACCTTTTATGTACAAAATAGGTGCTTTGCCATGTAAGGCCATGGTCCTTGGCCACACTGGTAGGTCACCTTTGGAATTCTCGTGCGTTGCAGGAGATTGTGTGGTAGATTCTAGTCCACTGACAGTGAACCTACGGCCATGTGTCAAAGGTGACATGCCACGGCGTTTTGGGCGACATGCCAGCATTCATCAACACCCAGCAACCAACCGCTATTCTCCCCATTGGAGTTTGAGTCATTTTTGTAATTATTTGACGTTTCTTTACATAATACACAGCACCAGACATGATCGGACTGTATTTTTTAAAAAATATATATGCATAAGTAAAGAATTCTTCTTTTGTTCATGGGAGGGGGGCGGCAACCCAGAAAAGTTGTTAGGCGGTTTCCAAATTTTTGCTGTGCCAAGCCGAAAAGGTTCGCCGTCACGGTTCTAGGGCATGCATTTAACTAATGTGTGTACTAGACAGGGCACTGTTGTTGTGCTGCAGTGTTGACAGACAATTGTTTAGTTAAATTTTACAAGGCGTTACACAGAGTCAGGGCAGATGGGCCCCTCAATGGCTGTAAGATTCCATTGAGTTCTTGTGACTGTGTATTCAGAGGCATTGGCCAGTCTTAGGAGCAGCAGTGGCGTAGGAGGTTAAGAGCTCGTGTATCTAATCTGGAGGAACCGGGTTTGATTCCCAGCTCTGGCGCCTGAGCTGTGGAGGCTTATCTGGGGAATTCAGATTAGCCTGTGCACTCCCACACACGCCAGCAGGGTGACCTTGGGCTAGTCACAGCTTCTCGGAGCTCTCTCAGCCCCACCTACCTCACAGGGTGTTTGTTGTGAGGGGGGAAGGGCAAGGAGATTGTAAGCCCCTTTGAGTCTCCTGCAGGAGAGAAAGGGGGGATATAAATCCAAGCTCTTCTTCTTCTATGGGGCATCTGGAGCTTCTTGGTAGATCATCTGTTTTGCAAGCAGATAGTCCCTGTTCAATCCCTGTCATGACCCAGTTACCTAAGATGATGTCTAAGTGATATCTAAGGCCACTACTTGACATCTGGGAGAGTCATTGCCAGTTAGAGTAGACAGAGTAGAGGGAGCAAGTTTGTTTTCTGCGGCTCCAGAGACTAGGACCAGGAGTAATGGGTTCAGGGTGAAGGAAAAGAGATTCCACCTAAACATTAGGAATAACTTCCTGTAAGTAAGGGCTGTTCAACAATGTCATGCACTACCTCGGAGTGTGGTGAAGTCTCCTTCTTGGGAGGTTTTTAAAGAGAGGCTGGATGGCCATCTGTCAGGAGTGCTTTGATTGTGTGTTCCTGCATTGCCAGAGGTTGAACTTGATGATTCTGACCTTGACTGACCAATGGTCTGATTTTGTAGAAAGCAATTTGCTGGGTGCTCTAGTGCCTTGCTTATCGTGTTTCCGGGGGCATCTGATTGGCTGCTGTGGATGACATCATAGAATCATAGAGCTGGAAGAGACCACAAAGGCCACCCAGTCCAAATCCTAGGCCATGCAGGAACAGCCTCTGTTTAAAAACCTCCAAAGATGGAGACTCCACCGCACTCCAAGGCAGCGTATTCCACTGTCAGACAGCCCCAACTGACAGGAAGTTCTTCCTATGACCGCTCAAGAAGAGCAGTCTGTTCTACATCTTCAGTCTCTTCCGTGTGTGAACAAGGCCTCAACAAGCAGCTGAAACCTCTGCTAAAGCATAGCTGGGAGGCATGACTGTTTCTGTGAAAAAGAGAGAGAAGATGCAGGACGCAGGGGTGTCACTGTTATTTTGTGTGCCACGCTATGTGTTTGTCACTGACCTGTGGACAACAGGGTGTGAAATGAGTGAATGAGGCTACAAGAGGCCGTTGTGGTTTGTGGTGCTGAGCGACTTGTGTTCGTGGTAAATAAACAGAAGCCTAGAGGTTAAGTGGCTTGTGGGTTAACATGTAGGGAACTTACTGAGGCCATGTGCTCTATTCAGCTGCATAACTGAATTGTGATAAACATGGGATTCTAACTTCTAGGACTCTGTTCACCATATAAGCACACTAGAGTTTCCAAAAGTCAAGGCAACCAGAAATAGTTCCACTGTCCTTGTGGTATATTTAAAATGTTTATGCGCTTCTTTTCCCACAGCTCTGGGTAGTTTACGAAGAAGTAAAAACTACTTTAGAGAATAAAAACGGCCTAATTCCACCCCCTCTATTGGAAGGCCACCTTCCTACTTTGCACGTCTCCTAGATGAGTGTCCTTGATAAAACATTTGCCCACTTGTGGGCACCAGGGTGCCTGTCCATGTGTTCTTCCTGAAAGCAAAACAGCCAGTTATGACTTTACTCCACCTTATGGGAGCAGGAGATCCTTTAGAAGAACCCATCTCCTTTGGGTTTGCAGGAGCAGCCATCCAAAACTAGTTGTCTCCTCTTAGGAGGATGGTTGGCTTGGAAACTCCCAGCATTTGTGGTGGCTCCCACTATACTCTGTCTCACAGGAAGATGTTAGTTCAGTCAATTGAGCTGCTGCCTGAAAGTCCCCTGGAGGTGGCGCAGTAGCAGTCCCGGCCACCGAGCCCTGTGAATTGTGCTGCCCAGCTGCTTGTTTGTTAGTATTTATTAGTAAACAGTATTCCTGGACATGAATACTTTGTGTACAGTTGTGTACAATTCTAGGCACTGCAATTCAAGAAGGATATTGACAATCTGGAACAGGTTCAGAGGAGGGCAACAAAAATGGTTAAAGGTCTGGAGTCCATGCTTTATGAAGAGAGATTTAGGGAGCTGGGGGTGTTTAGGTGCAGGATTCAAGGTGCAGGATTCAAGGTGCAGGAAAAGAGATTCCACCTAAACATTAGGAAGAACTTTCTGACCATCAGAGCTTTTCAACAATGGAATTCACTGCCTCGGAGATTGGTGGAGCCTCCTTCTTTGGAGGTTTTGAAACAAAGGCTGGATGAACATATGTTGGGAGTGCTTTGGTTGTCTGTTCCTTCATTGCAGGGGGTTGGACTTGATGGCCCTTGCGGTCTCTTGCAACTCAATGGGCCTTTCCCCACTCACCGTTTGCTGCGCGCTACTCTTGCCAAGTAGCGTGGGGTCCAGCGGCACGCCCCACTACAGGGGCGGCGACAACGCAGCCGCCCCGACTCTGCTGCTCTTGCGCCCCCTCAGCGCGCGTCATTTCTGGCGCTGCTGAAACGGCGCCTTTTGATGACCCCGCGGCAGTGGGGAAGCCAGGGAACACAATCTACGTGCTGAAAAGGTCCACGCCGGAGGAAATCGACGTCATTTTTAAAAGGCCTATGATTCTATGATGCTGATCTATACTATTTAGGGATGTCAATCTTATATTTATTTAGGCATCTGTACCCTAGTTTTCTTTGCAGCGGGAGACCAGTTCTCTTCGCTTCTGTTTTCCCCTCACAGCTGCCAGCAGTCCTATGAAGTGGGTTCAGCCAAGACAGGGACCATCTGACCGAGGGACACCCGACGCGTTTCCATGGCAGATTGGGGATTAGAACCCGAGTGTCTTAGTGCTAGTCACAAATCGTGTTTGTTGTCGTTATTATGTTCATCTTTGTTTCCACGGGTTTCGACAGGGAGCCGCATTTCCAGCTGCTACATTTGTGTTTTCCATCCAACTTGGATGACATTTTCAGGGCTGAAGCCCTTTGCCCAAGGGATCCCGCCTGCCAAGTTCCAAACGGAGAGCGGCAGAGGGTCCCACTTGTATAGCCGATAAAAGGCCAAACTCTGGGAAAGGGAAAGCACATATTTTTGCTACTGTAACAAATGGAGCTTTTTCCAGTTCGTTCTTGATAAGGCTGGAAACAAATGCTCATCCTTTGTTTTGAGCTGCTGTTAGGAAAGGTTGCGGCCTGGATCCTGTGTTAAATCTCTGCCCATGGAAAGCATTTCTGTTAACAGAGTGGACTTCCTCGTCTTCCTCCTTTTGAAGCTACGCATGCTTCTCCTGGGAAACAGCATAAGGGGCAAATAGGAGATCTGCAGTGGCGGTAGGAAGTTCAATACTCTGTTCCACAGAAAGGTGATAGTAGGACTGCACATTCCTCCACCACAGAACAAAGCATGCCGGACCTTCCTTGTTGTAGAATTCTCCGCCTGGGTCCTAGTGCTCACCTAGCTTTTCTCCCCACATCCAAAGTAAAAACACATTTTTGACACAAAAGCTCTTGTGTCAAAGTACCATGATCAATAAAGCACAAAACAATGGTTTTGAGAAAGGCAGTGCTTAAGATTGAATGATGATTCTCATAACCGTTCGGGACTATATTCTAATGCGGAAGCATACAGTTGTCTCAACTGCCGCACCTCAAATGGCCCAACTATCCTCGTCCTGTGGAACAGAGGATATCCAGTCTCAGCCGACTTATGGCGACCCTGTAGGTTTTTCAAGGCAAGAAACAAATTGAGGTGGATTGCCACTGCTTGCCTCTAAATAGCAGTCTTAGATTTCCTTGATGGTCTCCCATCCAAGTACCAACCAAGGACAATCTCACATAACTTCAGAGATCTAATTTATTCCTAATTTATTTATTCCATTTTATTACAGTCAAAGACCAGCAATTTACAGTCAGGGACCGACAAATTCTATACAGCAAATTACAGTCAAGGATCAACAAATTCTATACACACTCTCAACCTTGTAATTCCCAGTGTAATTGTAATATATAAACTACCCTAAAATCAACACTGAGGCCAAATTTGTTTCGCTTGTCCCATACATACGGTAACTTAGCGTTAAAATACATCCAGTCCATAACTTAGCGTTAAAATAAATCCGATCTATAACTTAGCGTTAAAATTAATCCATTCCATAACTTAGCGTTAAAATGAGTCACTCAAGTTAAAATTATTCATATATGCGTGGGCTTGCCTACTTATTGTCTTTCAGCCTATCTGCACTCCCATTTGTTCAATCCTAGATTAAAATAATAATAGTAATAATATTAGTAATTAATAATGATTGTGAGCCCTATATTAATATATCTGTATCTCTAATACAATATCAGTTGCCTGCTCACTGGTCTGCGTTTCTTTATAACAAATGTACAAAATTTGGCAACCAATCTAGACCAATGTATTGTCGAAGGCTTTCACGGCCGGAATCACTTGGGTTGTTTCTGCCTTTTAGTGTGGTAAGCCATGTCTTTCTCCATTTTGCTGTAGGTGAAGTTGTCAATTTTATCCCAGTCTTGTGCACTCATCTTTTGGCTGGTATTGATATGAAGGAATAATAACTCCCTGTCTAAGTTTGCAAGTTCTTTGTGGGTCGTGTGGATTCTCTCACGTACAAGTATACGTTCTAGGCGGTTATAGATGCGGTGAGCCTGTGGTGTTTTGAAAGTCCTTTTGGCTGCAAGAAATGATGGGATAGTACCTGTGTCTCTGCAGCATAGAAGAAAGGTTAGAGAACATAGTAAGTGTGCTTTCCTATGATCCTCTGAAGATGCTAGCCACAGATGCAGGCGAAACGTCAGGAGAGAATGCTGCTAGAACATGGCCATACAGCCCGGAAACCACACAGCACCCAATCTAGACCAGTTTGGATTTTTGTCTTCCAGGAACTTCCTTATACATACATTTTCTGGATAGCCCCTGAAGTTATTTAGTATTGGGTCTAAACTTCAGAGGTCTGATGAGATCGGGTGAGCCTGGCCTTTCTTGGTCAGGGTGGGAAAGGCCAGTCAGTGAACATGACCCATCTTCCCTTCCATTAGCTGAAATCTACCACGGGATGCAATCTTATGGAAGGGCCTTTGCTATTGCAATGTTGCTGAACCAAATGTTTTGGAAAGAATGAAGGCCAAAAGGATATGAAGCGGGGTGGGTGGGGGGTGGAGGACGGACCAGTTTTGAGTAAATATTTTAGCATGAGAGTATATTGGCTTTCGGCACTCTGATGAAGATGGATTTGTTGTTTTTCCAGATCTGGGAGCGTAGGACACAACTGGACTCAAATCTTCGACTTTGTTAAGAAGCTGACGGACAGATTTGTGAGGTAAGCTGTTCTCCCCTGTGGCTGCCAATCTTAAGCTGAATGGGGAAGGTGGTGAAAGAAACCCGTGGGTACCTAGTGAAGACTGTGAATCTGTAAATGAAAGATTATACACGTGTATTTTTTTGCCTAATATTCAAGATGCTTACGATAGCATCACACTTCCTAAATACATTTGGAATGCTCCATGTTGCTAATAAGCATTCTGGTTTTTTTCCTTCCACTTCCTGAATCCTTTCTTTGTTTTTCATTAATTTTTGGAATGCGTGAAATATAGCTTAGGGATTGGGCATCCTCGTGGTGAGTCATTGGCCCAGCATCTGCTGCTCTGGACACTGCCAGATAGAAGACCAAGTTGCATCCAGTTGAAAATTGGCCAGTCAGGTCTACTTTTTACCACCACGGTCACAAACGTTACAAGGCAAAGGAATGGGAAATACAGAAGAAGAGTTTGGATTTATATCCCCCTTTTCTCTCCTGTAAGGAGACTCAAAAGGGTTTACAATCTCCTTTCCCTTCCCCCCCCACCACAACAAACTCCCTGTGAGGTGGGTGGGGCTGAGGGAGCTCTGAAGAACTGTGACAAGCCCAAGGTCACCCAGCTGACATGTGCTGGAACGCACAAGCTAATACGGTTCACCTGATAAGCCTCCACAGATAAAGTGGCAGAGTGGGGGAATCAAACCCAGTTCTCCAGATTAGAGTGCGCCTTCTCTTAACCACCCCGCCACGCTGATCTCTGCTTCTTGCTGCCCATCTTTCTCCGCCTTGCCAAGTGAGACATGCTTCTAATACATCTGCTTATTTTTTGTGTGCATGCCATATATGTTCAGATCTGCACTCCATGCGTCTATAAGTGCCTCGTCTAAACATATTTCTGAATGCTTTATCTGCCAAAAAAAACAACTTACAAAAGTGTGAGCTGGCCGTGCCTGGTGGAAGGTGAAACGTCAGCTGGGAAACAAGCCGGGCTTCAACTGGGCTCCAGCGATCTGGAAAATCCCTTGATAGTTCTCTTGTCGGTGTGCAGCGTTCATTATCGAATGTGATCAAATATATACAGAATTGCCTGATCTGCATAAATTGGTCACAGTTTGGAAATCTTAAAAACGAAACGGGAGCCCAAAGTGGGGAAAGGCCCAGCATGGAGAGTATGAGAAGAGGCCGGGCGGACATGATGGCGGTTAATTGCTTTCTATGGGAAAACTCGATCCAGTAAGCAATTGTGAGCTTGGACAGCTGGTGATGAGTCACGTGACCAAGCGAGGCCTAATTACCTATTGCTTTCAATCCATCTTCCTCTGGCCAGGACGGACTTATTCCTTGCAGGAAAACGCACGAAGCATTGTCTGTGAGTCGATAAGCAGATCCTAATCGACAGTTCACATGAGGCCACTTCAGCTCCTGGCAAAAGAGATGTTTATGTCATCCCAAAATTATCCGATCGGTCATCCTTTTATCGCAGCCAAAAGGAAACTCCCTTCCCCCCCCCCTTTTTTATGAATTGGCTGAAATGAAAACCGATGTGGCTGCATTTATTTGCTGACCGGTTCTTAACTGCTGATTAGGATTTTACCTTTTTTTTAAATAAAATAAAATAAAACGACAGAGGGAGACAAAAAGAAAGCCGCCTCGTGTTTGACAAAAGCTGTCCAAGGCAGCATATGGCGAAAGCACAGAGCAGGTTTGATTAGAAGAATTAGATCATCCCGTTATGAGTTGTGCATCTGTTTCCCATTTTGTGGGTCGCGGGAGCGGCAGAACATGCACTCCGTGCCTTTCGGAGCTTTGAACTTTGGTCAGGGTTTTGAGCACTCTGCGCTTCCCCTGACGATGGCGCATCTTGCCGGTGGTCTTTTTTTTTAAAAAAATCACTGGGTATTATAATAAAGGGACCTCCTGCCCCCCAAGGCTCGAAGGGAGCAAAACCCACAAGCGATGTGAGAGGTTTTTGCTACTCAGAAAAATAGGACTGTAAATTAATCAAAAGACGAAGCCTTTTCCTAGACTGGCCTAATAAAGCCAGAATATGCTGCAGGAAAGATAGGAGGTTGAGACTCGTTTAAACTAAAAAATAAAATCGAATTGGGGTGATCATATGAGGGGAAAGGTTAGCTCACTTAAGAGAGCCAGCATGGTGTAGTGTTTTGGAGCAGGTGCACTATAATCTAGAGAACCGGGTTTGATTCCCCTACTCTGCCACTTGAGCTGTGGAGGCTTATCTGGTGAACTAGATTAGCCTGTGCACTTCAACACATGCCGACTGGGTGACCTTGGGCTTGTCATGGTTCTTCGGAGCTCTCTCAGCCTACCTACCTCACAGGGTGTTTGTTGTGGGGGGGAAGGGAAAGGAGATTGTAAGCCCCTTTGAGTCTCCTTATAGGAGAGAAAGGGGTGATATAAATCCTCCTCTTCTTCTTTTTCTTTTTCTTTTCTTCTTCTTCTTCTTCTTCTTCTTCTTCTTCTTCTTCTTCTTCTTCTTCTTCTTCTTCTTCTTCTTCTTCTTCTTCTTCTTCTTCTAACTCTTGAGATCTTGTAGGATCTTGGAAGGTGAGATATGGTGGGAGATTTCAAAAGTATTTCCCCTCTTATGATTCCTTCTGGGTTCTCAACTTGTGAAGGGCACTTGGCCATTCTGGTATCTTAAACAGAATATCAAGCTGTCTGATGTGGGTTTCCCAGACTTTGTGGCTGCGGTCTGGTATTTCATGCTCCTTATCAAACCTTTTGCAGAAACTACTTCAAGCCTATCCTTAAAGAATCCTTCCCTATAAGCCTCTTAAATTCTCTCAGCACTGGATTGTGTCAATCCGTGTTAGCATCTGAAGTTCAGTGCATGTTAAGGGGAAGGCCCAGAACTCAGTCACGAGCAGGTTCTTTGAATGAAGGATATCCCAAGTCCTATTCCTGACTTTTCCAGGAAGTAGCACAAGCATAATTCTTCAGTTTAGAGCAGGGCAAGGAGGAGAGAGGAAACTGAAGGGGGTCTGTAGCCAGCAAGCAGAGGTGTAGCACCAAGGGGACGGGGGGGGGTTGATGCACCAGGTGGGCGCCCTTGTGGAGGCATTCCGAGGGCGTGGTGTGGCATTCTGGGGGCTTGGAGGGGCACGTGGTGTGTGCGCACACCGGGCGCACTTCCCCCTCGCTCTGTCCCTGCCAGCAAGGACCTCCGGTTGCTCATTGATCAAGTATGTGGAGCAGCAGTGGCGTAGGAGGTTAAGAGCTCGTGTATCTAATCTGGAGGAACCGGGTTTGATTCCCAGCTCTGCCGCCTGAGCTGTGGAGGCTTATCTGGGGAATTCAGATTAGCCTGTACACTCCCACACACGCCAGCTGGGTGACCTTGGGCTAGTCACAGCTTCTCAGAGCTCTCTCAGCCCCACCCACCTCACAGGGTGTTTGTTGTGAGGGGGGAAGGGCAAGGAGATTGTAAGCCCCTTTGAGTCTCCTGCAGGAGAGAAAGGGGGGATATAAATCCAAACCCTCTTCTTCTTCTTCTTCTTCTTCTTCTTCTTCTTCTTCTTCTTCTTCTTCTTCTTCTTCTTCTTCTTCTTCTGCTCTGGTCCTTCTGCATCTTCTTCTTCTTCTTTCTTCTTCTTCTTCTTCCTTCTTCTTCTTCTGGTTTCTTTCTTCTTCTTCTTCTTCTTCTAATCTTCTTCTTCTTCTTCTTCTTCTTCTTCTTCTTCTTCTTCTTCTTCTTCTTCTTCTTCTTCTTCTTCTTCTTCTTCTTCTTCTTCTTCTTCTTCTTCTTCTTCTTCTTCTTCTTCTTCTTCTTCTTCTTCTTCTTCTTCTTCTATGTGTCAAGCCAACAAAAATCAGCCATTGTGTTTTCTCTGTCCCTTTGGTAGTAAGCCATCCATACTAATAACTAGTGCGGTTATGGGGAGGGGACTTCCTTTTTCTGATATGCACATTTGTAGATACAGCCACTGCTTCCTCTTATTCCCTTTTTTGTTTTTGACAAAAGGAACTTTTCTTTGATTTCTGTATGTAGTTCTCCGTTACTTTACCTGGAGATGCTCCGTGTGCTCTTTTGTAAATTTAGTTTTGAGATGGAGCATTTTAAAACAAAGACAGTGAATGAAGTTACAATTTTGGTTTCTTCTTTTGGTGAGGCAGAGTATACTAACTCTGTTTTCCCCCCTAAAATTGCTTCCTTTATCCAGATCTGGATGGTGTGGTGCCGTTACAGTCCGTGCCTGGCATTTTTTGGCTGGTTCGGATAAGGGCTGGCACTGCCAGTCAGAGTGGACGCTTCCCTTGGCTCTGGTCTGCACTGGGTATATGTAAAGAGAATGAAACCAAACAGACTGCATTAATTCCTTCAAAGATTTGGCTCTTGGGACAGGGCCATGTGTAGCCTGAAATATGAAGGCCACTGCACAATTTTGCAAGTTAGACATTTCCTGTGCGGTTTCGCATTTGCTTGGATTTTGTAATAAAGGTCAAATTGTCGAGATCTTTGCTCTGGCGTGGATCCCACTGAAACGCAAGTGGGTGTTCATGCTGCGTATGACTGTCTGATTTATGTGTCTGAGATGGATGTTTTCCTGTCTTTAACAGCCCCCAGATGCGATTATCTTTCATCGTGTTTTCCACCCAAGCGCAGGTCATCATGCCATTAACAGGAGACAGGTAAGTAGAGTGCATTATTGCTTATCTTGTCGAGCCGCGACTAGATCAGATGGTAGCAAAACAACAAATGTGATTTTTGAGGGACAATATGGAATTGGGCTGTATCAGAGGGGGCCTTAGAGGCCATCCCTTCCAAACCTCTGTTGAATGCTGGAAATCTGAACTTAGAGCGTACCCAGTTAACAGGCTACCAAGTCTCTCCCTCGAGACCTCCAGTGAGGGAGAACAGACCAGCTTTGTTTGCAAACTTCTGCCACGTTTACAACATTTATCTTGACGTTTAAGTGAAGTCAACCTTCCTGTAGCATAAGCTCATTTGAAACAAAGAAAAATAGTCATTGCCCGATTTACTTACCATTTATATATTCCGTTTCTTGAGTTGGATCCATTTAAATTTCCACTAATGGAAGAAGAGGCAAAATTTTCACCAATTCCTTCTTCCTGCAGACCAAGGGTTTGCCACTACGCCATTCCTGAGGGCCACCTGACCCCGGAACTGCATTTTGGGGAGATTAGTGGGCTGCAGAGAGCCCCGGGGCGCAGAGTGGTAAACTGCAGTACTGCAGCCAAAGCCCTGTTCATGACCCGAGTTCAGAGGCGTAGCTCCAAGGGGACAGGAGGGTGTGCGACGCACCGGGCGCGCCCCAGTGGGGTGTGGCGGGGGTGTGGCTTGGGCGTTCCGAGGCAGGGCGGGGGCATTCTGGGGCAGGGCGGGGATGTTCCAGGGTGGGGCAGGGGCGGAGGACGCACCGGTGCACCAGGCGCTTTCCCCCTTTGCTATGCCTCTGCCTGAGTTCAATCCAGATGGAAATTGGTTTCAGCCACGCTGGTTCAAGGTTACTTCCACCCTTCCAGGGATGGTAAAATGAGTACCCAGCTTGCTGGGGGAAAAGTAGAGAGGATTGGGGAAGGCAAACCATTCATAAACAAAGTCTGCTCGTCAACATTGTGATATGACCAGAGGCGTATCTAGGGAAAATGTAGCCCGGTGCCCCCCACTCTGTATGGGCGGGCGGCCTCCCCCGCTACAACCAAACAATTTTTTTTGCCCCAGTGTATGGAGTGAGTGTCTGGACCCGGGGGGAAGGAGGAGGGGTGTGAGGGGCGATTTTACGCCCCCCTCGTGACTAAATGGCTGCAGCCCAGGGACATTTGACCCCATATGTCCCCCAGGGTGGTATGCTTTTGGATATCACGTGACCCCTCAGTCAGTGGGGGACAAGAGGCAGGGCACACGTTCAGCTGCCTTATAGTGAATCAGACCATGGGTCCATTTAGGACAGTGCTGTCTTCTGTGACTGGCAGCAACTTTTGAAGGTTCAGGTAAAGACCTTTTCATCACCTATCGCCTGATCCTTTTAACTGGAGGTGCCAGGGATTGAACCCTTTGTTAGCCCTTCCTTAGCCCCTTCTGTGCCACTGATGGAAAGTACTTCTGTCGGCAGCAAACTTAGTCTGGATCCAGCCCCTTGTCTGGATTTTTGGACTGAGTACCGATTCCCTTCTCTGCATGGCAGGATCTTAAAGGCAGCAGAGTGCGTGCAACTTCGGCATTTGGGGAAACGGACATCTGTATTTGCTATGAGAAGGAGAACTCGGTCAGCTTTGGCTGCAATCTGGAAGGGGAAACCATCTGTTAATTTTCGTTTTCTTCAGATGTGGTGGAGGGAGGCTTCACATCTGTGATGCCTGAATGGTAGCAGTTTCTTCACGAGTCCCAAGATGAAAAGCCCAAGTCTGGTTGTAAACCACCCAGACTAATCTGGGACCAGATCTTAGACTTCAGTGGCAGGATTAGTTAGTGTCTCAGTGGCCTATTGTGCATGAAACATGTGCCCCGTGGCTCTTCGCTGCGGACGGAGTCTGTAGTGTGGTCTCCTTGCGTTCCTCTGTTTACATTCGAGGAGCCATTCTCTGTCTGCCATCCCTCTGTCCACGGATTTAAATATAGGGAGCACACATTGTGCATTAGATATATAGATTCAGTAAGGTAAAAGATAACGCATATAATAAATCTGTAGCACCACAATCTACATCCCTGTTGTCGTTATAAAAGCATCCTTCTGAACAATTCCATTTTACAACAGCCCTAAGGTTGTATCAAGTTTTTTTTTCTTTACAACTGGTTCATTCTCAAACAAACTCCTCGTTTTGTGTGTGTTTACTTTGGAGTCTATTTCAGTGATGGCGAACCTTTTTGAGACCGAGTGCCCAAATTGCAACCCAAACCCCAGTTATTTATTGCAAAGTGCCAACCCGGCAATTTAACCTGAATGCTAAGGTTTTAGTTTAGAAAAAAACGGTTGGCTCTCTCTTCCTCCGCCCCACCCGCTCGAGCAGGGGCAAGTCCTGGCTGCACCGCTCTGTGCCTCTCTAGCATCTCTGGCTCCTCTGCCCCCCCCCACCTCGGCAGCAGCCACCCGGAGCACAGGCACCAGGCCTGCCAGCCGAGTCATCCCTGCTCACTGCGGTGCACGCACGTCGTGCTCAGTGGCCCAGGCCAACCTAGATGTGTGTGGGGGGGGGTGTGATTTTCCGCCCCTCACATGACGAACTCTGTGTGTGTGCCCACAGAAAGGGCTCCGAGTGCCACCTCTGGCACCCGTGCCATCGGTTCGCCATCACTGGTCTATTTGATCCATGCCCTGGATTACTAAAGTACATTTTTGTTTTGTCTCGTCAGACTGTTTTGATGCTTTATGGCCTATAATAAAAAAAAACAAAAACTAGGTTTTATACAACTTCCCTGCCTGGTCATAGTTACGCGTTACTGCCATTCTGTGACCGGTGTTTGACAAGCCTGGCCTACTATACCCAGTAGATAAAATTCTAATGTACGCCTTACATCAGACAGATGAAAATAGATATCATTGTTTCACAATAACTATCTGGGACCTTAGCCTCTTTAAAATTACCCTAATTCACTTGCTAATGAGCTGAGCTGTTCCAGAACTTGTAGAGCTGTGGAACCACCTTGTAAAGTGTTTTGGTTTTATTGGGGCAAACTCATTTCTAGGAAAACTGGGCGTACAAAGCAAAGTGTGTATAGCAGAAAGGGTATACTCATGATGCTTATAAACGAATGGCTTGTGGTTTGTAAAAGTTGGAGGTGGAGAATCAGTGTGTTCTAGCGAACAGAGAGTGAGGCTCGGAGCAGGGAGACCCCAGTTCAAATCCCCACACAGCCGTGAACCACCTTGGCAGACCCACCGTTAATCTTTCTCCAAGCTAACCTATTTTCATAAGGTTGTTATGGGGATGACATTGGATTGTGTGGTGTTATGATGCACCGGGATCATTAGAGGAATGAGGGAACTCAGATGTGATTTAAAAAAAAAATGCGTATTTTCAATGAGAGACTGATGTGAGCCTTGGAGTTCTTGCTGTAAATTCACCCCTCCCCCCGGCTCTTAAAAGCAAATTTACCACCCCCTGACCCTTAATGTGTAAAGTGCTCTCTGCCCCCAAATCATATAAAAGATTGGGGTCTGTGTAGGGTGTTATTTATTTTATTTATATGTATTTTTATCCCACACTATATCTGATGGCCTCAGGGCAGGTTAGAACGTCAAACTCATAAAAGTCGTAGCGTTGAATGCAGCCTAAAAACAATCCGTAAAGCTTGTTAAAAATTCATAAAACCTGTTTAAAAATTGATTATATTACCAAAAAGGGGGAAAATCATCTGTTTGGGCAAAGGCCAGGGAAATAGGTGCATCTTTACCAATTTTCTAAATGCATATAAAGAAGATGCTTGACACGCCACAGGATGGAGATGGTTCTATAATTTCGGGGCCACCACTGAAAATGCCCTCTCTCATCTCCACCTTTTTTTAACCAATGATGGTAATCGTCAGTGGTGGGATTCAATCGGATCAACCACCGGTTGCCCCCTTCCCCGCCGCGTGCCTCCCCCGCAGTCCACTTACCTGGCTGCTGTGCCCTCGGCCCCCTTTCCGATGTCGGGTGGGGGAAGGTGAGGGAAGGTGGCAGCTTCGGGGGGCCGCTGTGGGGGGGGCAGTAGGGGGCCGGTTGCCTACTGATTGGGCTGTACGCCTCTGGGCTGTTGGCGTGGCCTTCAGGGGAAGCCGGCACAGGCCTCTCCCAAAGGCTGTGCTGCCAACCTAGAGGCACACGACCCAATCGGTGGCTGACCTGCCAGGGTGGTGCCATGGTGGGATTCAGCCGGTTAGTTACCGGTTCGGTAGAACCGGTGCGAACCGGCTGAATCCCACCTCTAGTTATAATGCCACCCGAAGGGCTTCATTTGCTGAACGTAGGACATTGGCAGGTTGATATGACAGAAGGCATTCCTTTAGATATTTGGGGCCCAAGCCATGCGAGAGCAGGGACTGTATCACATCATGTTGCTGGGGACTGCCACTTTTGAATGCTCTCTGACACAAATGATTTTCATACAAGTGAAAATCATCCTATCAATAGCAGACTGGACCAGGTATCCTAGGTTGGTTATTGGGGGATTTTTCTACAGGCCTCAAGACAGCTAGTCTTGATGAAATCAAGCTAGTCTGACCTATCTACGTCAGGGTGCACACTGGGTAGCCTTCGACAATCTTCTTTCTTTCTCTATCCCCTCCTTCCCTATTTTTGCCTCCTCTGCTATAAGGAGATGCTAGTACTGACCGACCTTATAAGATTGCTGTAAGAATTATAAGGAACATGTAATGGAAACACACACACACACACCCCACACACAGTGTGTTACAATTCTGTCTGAAACTAAATAGAGTGCAGGCTAAGATGTATCCCTTCCTGTGCTTGATCACAGGTATGAAGGATTTGCAGGAAGCAATTGTTAAACAAGGCAGGGTGTGTGTGTGTGTGTGTGTGTGTGGAGGGGAAGAGAACAAATATGACAGCGTTACAGATATAAATGTCTTTTTTTCTGAGAGACAGAGGTGTGAGATTTGTGCACATATGTTGTGCTGAGAAGAGACGTTCTATTTGTAACCCGTTCAGTGCAACCGCAGACAGCTTGCAAGTTGTCGACAACTGATTGTCCTCTCTCTTTGTCTCGAATCCCAAGTGGGTTTCTTAGAATCGGCGGTTGCTTAAAAATTATATAAACGTTTAAAAGCATGACCTACCAAAGTGTGTGGCTCTTGTTGTGAGCTGATATCTAATTTTGAACCTGGCCCAGGTGTACCGATCCAAAGATCGATATAGTGGAGCCAAGTATGGATTGGGGAGATGTTTTGGCAAACCTGGACTGGGCAGGGGGCTCCATTGTCTGCAGAAGAGAAACATAAAAAAGTTTGTGCTGAGATGTCACGAGACTACCCTATGATATCTCAGTAAACTGTGATCTGTCTGCGATTGCTTTGGCAATGTAAAATGGCTGCCAAAATTTAATGGACTATTCTCCGTCTCAGGGAAAGATGACAGTGCGGTTGTGCATGCTGTGGCAGAAGTTGCAGCGGCGTTTCCACAATTTTAAAGTAGTGCAGATACTCTTTTAGTGTTAAGAGAATCTTAGGCTCATTCCGCACATGCAGAATAATGCACTTTCAAACTGATTTCAGTGCTCTTTGAAGCTGTGCGGAATGGCAAAACCCACCTGCAAACAGTTGTGAAAGTGGTTTGAAAACGCATTATTTTGCGTGTGCGGAAGGGGCCTTATTTAAGTGCCTGCGTCAAAACCATTATTGTGTGCAGCATCAAATGTCGAACTTTGATAAAAGAGCCTTTATATTGCTCCGGATGGCTAGTGGCAAGACTTGTCTTTTGGTAAAACCTTTATCACAGTGATAGGACATTTTCCCCTCCTGGCCAGTGGGCAATCCTAGATTTTGATGGTCATTTACTTTACGTCCAGTCATCTGGGGCAGAGCGGGCCCCAGCCACGAGGCAGGGCCTTTTATAGACCCTGCCTGGCCCATTCTTATGACGTGCTCTTATGACGTCATCCAATCAGGCCCTGGCCTTCGCAGATGTACGAAGCCGGGTCAGGCCCCTGTGCATGTACGGACCGGGCCTTGCATGCCGCGCATGCGCGGACCAAGCCCTGAGGCTTCCCCGGCCCCCGTGCATGCGTGGACGGGCCGGGGAAGCCCTGCAGCCCACCCAGAACCCGGCAGATGACCCTCATTGGCCCCCTCTCTCCTGCAGCGGTGGCCGCGGGCAAAGCGCAGCTGTTCTTTACTCTGGGGCAGGGCTGTGACTCTACAGTAGAGCTTCTGCTTTGCATGGAGAAGTTCCCAGGGTCAATCTCTTACATCTCCAGTTATGAATCAGGCAGTAGGAGATATGAGACTCTGTGGGCAGCGACTGCCAAGCTGAGTAGACAATACTGACTTTGACGGACAGATAGTCTGATGCAGTATAAGGCAGCTCCATGTGCTCATGTGTTCTGGCTCTGGGAAATCTGTGATGTGTTGTGAACCTTTGACTGGTTAAAAGAGAGACCTGATGCTGTTCAGGGAGGGCAGAAAACAAAACAAGGGAATCAGAACCCAACAGGACGCAAAGCGACTTAAGACACCATTCTCCCTTGCCATTGCTTTCACACCCTGCATGTGAGCTCCCAAAGGCACCAGGTGGGCTACTGCGAGTCGCAGAGTGCTGGACTAGATGGACTCTGGTCTGATCCAGCAGGCTCTTCCTTATGTTCTTATGAGGTCCGAAGGCACCTGGTGGGCCACTGTGAGTAGCAAAGAGCTGGACTAGATGGACTCTGGTCTGATCCAGCAGGCTCTTCCTTATGTTCTTATGAGGTCCCAAAGGCACCTGATGGGCCACTGCGAGTAGCAAAGAGCTGGACTAGATGGACTCTGGTCTGATCCAGCAGGCTCTTCCTTATGTTCTTATGTTCTTATGAGGTCCCAAAGGCACCTGGTGGGCCACTGTGAGTAGCAGAGTGCTGGACTAGATGGACTCTGGTCTGATCCAGCAGGCTCTTTCTGATGTTCTTCTGCTTTATCTATTCAGCATCTCTGTAAGGTGGACTAAACTGAGATTATGTAATTAGCCAGCAGACTTCCTTGACAGAGGGAGGATTTGAACCTGAGACTCCCGGAACACAGCTGGACATTCTAACCACTATACCACATGGTCTCTGGTGCTTCAAGGAGCAAAGGTGATAGGCACTGAGACCCATGACAGCCAGTGGCTTTGTATGGAACTATGGCAGGGAATTATTCCATCTTCTCCTTTTCTCGCTCCTCAGCCCTATAGGCGCAACATCTTCCATCCTTTGCTTCATCTTGTTCCAGACTACGAGGAGGCAGATGGTGACCTGCCCGTCATTGCTGTAGAAGCAAATTCTTTCTTTCTTTCTTTCTTTCTTTCTTTCTTTCTTTCTTTCTTTCTTTCTTTCTTTCTTTCTTTCTTTCTTTCTTTCTTTCTTTCTTTCTTTCTTTCTTTCTTTCTTTCTTTCTTTCTTTCTTTCTTTCTTTCTTTCTTTCTTTCTTTCTTTCTTTCTTTCTTTCTTTCTTTCTTTCTTTCTTTCTTTCTTTTCCCCTCTACTTATTTCATCGAGGCCTACAGCTGAAATGGGTCTGGAGGTGTTGGAGATAACGGAGAGGTCATGCTTGTCTGCTGGATAAATAAAACTGAACTGATTGTACGAGAGCTATTTTTTGCGCTACAAAATCTGTTTCAGGGGGAAAAAATCCTGGAACTTGATTTGTCATTTGTTTCTTGGCAGCAGAACTTGCCGGGAGCCTGTGGACACGCTGCCACTCATTTTTGGCAAGCACAACGTGTCTGCTTTGTAATCTGCATTCGTACATAATCAGTTTCAAGTTGTTTTCAATAGACGCCGAGTGTAAAATATTTTGGATTAAACAGATTGCATTAACTTTATGTAACGCGCTCAGCTGCCATCTATAGCGCGCAGCAGGCCTTCCGTTGCAATTGCGACTGCCTGTACGGATCAATCCAAATTGCTTTATACAAGTTTTATGACCTCTCTCTTGGATTTGGAGCGGGGAGGGGAGATCAAGAGGACTTCAAAAATTCAAAGTCTGCAAGCAGGATTTTCATATTGTGCCGTATTTTAAAAAATGTGTGCCGTATTAAAAATACAAAGAAGAAGAAGAAGAAGAAGAGTTTGGATTTATATCCCCCCTTTCTCTCCTGCAGGAGGCTCAAAGGGGCTGACAATCTCCTTGCCCTTCCCCCCTCACAACAAACACCCTGTGAGGTATGTAGGGCTGAGAGAGCTCCGAGAAGCTGTGACTAGCCCAAGGTCACCCAGCTGGTGTGTGTGGGAGTGTACAGGCTAATCTGAATTCCCCAGATAAGCCTCCACAGCTCAGGCAGCAGAGCTGGGAATCGCAAACCCGGTCCCTCCCAGAGATTAGATACACCGCAGCTCTCTAACCTCCTACGCCACTGCAGCAATTGCCGCAGGATGAAAAGAACTTTGCCAGTAAGGACTCAGTATCTGTGACATCAGTCCTGAGCAGGGCATGTCCAGTCAACCTTACAGCTGTCTGTGATTTTCCTCCCCAATTTTAATTACTGGAAAAAGAGAGCTCCATAAGACATCCACTAGGGATGCTAGCTGTAGGTTGGGAGATTTCTGAGCTTTGGGGGTGAAGCTTCAAGAGGGTGGCATGCTTTGGAGGACAGTGTGTCTAAACCACAGCCGGGATTAAAGGCCATAGACTCCAGCTGCCAAAGTAGTATGTTATTTTCTAAGCCAGAATGGTTGGTATAACTGAATCCTCATGGGTCATCCTGGGAGATCAAAGTTGTAATTCTAGGAGGTCAGTTGGCATTCAGTTGGCAAACTGAATGAGGCCCAATCCACAAAAGCTCTGGGCTTAGCAGATAAATTCCAAGCAGACAGTAGTAGAAGAAGAAGAGTTTGGATTTATATCCCCCCTTTCTCGCCTGTAGGAGACTCAAAGAGGCTGACAATCTCCTTGCCCTTCCCCCCTCACAACAAACACCCTGTGAGGTAGGTGGGGCTGAGAGAGCTCCGAGAAGCTGTGACTCGCCCAAGGTCACCCAGCTGGCGTGTGTGGGAGTGCACAGGCTAATCTGAATCCCCCAGAGAAGCCTCCACAGCTCAGGCGGCAGAGCGGGGAATCAAACCCGGTTCCTCCAGATTAGATACACGAGCTCTTAACCTCCTACGCCACTGCTGTATGTGATCAGATTTTTTCCAGCACTGCTTTTTATAAAGGAGCGATTTTAAAATTTGAACGCATTCATCCTCTGAGGTGCTTGGGTCAAGTATGCCCTCTCCTCACAACAACTCCGCATGGTAAATCGGATAAAGAAACAGAGATTTGGTCAAAAGTCAACTTTGAGTTTCATGGCTGGGTAAAAATTTTGAACTTGGATCTTTCCAACCCTAGTCCAACACCAGCCTTGTCTGTTTATAGGAAGTTCTGTCTGTGGAGCAGTTGAAGATTGTAGTGTTCTGATTTCATTTTTCTGTAATGGCATACTCTAATTTTATTGGATTGTTATTGCCGAGTGATATAATGTGAGAGTATCACACTGGTGGATTCCGCGCGGCATAAATATAACGTCTGGAGGACATTATTAAAAAGATCAGTTTTGGCATTTTGTGTTCCCACAGCATGGGAGAACACTTGCATTTTACCTGCCTGCTGTACGGAGCTCTTGTCAGTTTCACAGTGGTGCCTACTGTTGTGTGTGCTACAGCAGATATGAAGATTGCCCACAGAGGTTTCCTCTGCTTGCAGCTCATCCACATGCAATTTTGCTGTAAAAAGTCGTTAAATAAAGTTTGTGTTGCCTAGCAATCTCGCACACATGTCACTTTCCCTTTTTTTGTTGTTTTGAGGGGGATGTCTGCGAAGCTACGGCAACACACATATTTGCATATTACATCTTCTCTGGTAGGGTTGCTGTAGCTTCCCAGACATCCCCCTCAAAACAAAAAAAAAGGAAAAATGACATGGGCGCGAGATTTTTCGGCAACACAAACTTTATTCATCTACTTTTGACAGTGAAATTGATCGTTTATAAGCTGCAAGCAGAGGAAACTCCATGGAGAATCCTCACGGAGAATCTGCTGCAGCAAGCAGCGGCAACAAAAGTAAGACATTTGGGTAGAATAAATAAAGCATTTGCAGTGAGCAGCAGTGGCGTAGGAGGTTAAGAGCTCGTGTATCTAATCTGGAGGAACCAGGTTTGATTCCCAGCTCTGCCACCTGAGCTGTGGAGGCTTATCTGGGGAATTCAGATTAGCCTGCGCACTCCCACACACGCCAGCTGGGTGACCTTGGGCTAGTCACAGCTTCTTGGAGCTCTCTCAGCCCCACCTGCCTCACAGGGTGTTTGTTGTGAGGGGAGGAGGGAAAGGATATTGTAAGCCCCTTTGAGTCTCCTGCAGGAGAGAAAGGGGGGATATAAATCCAAACTCTTCTTCTTCTTCCTGCTGGTGTTCACTAAGCACGCAGGAATTGCCTTCAACCAGGGTTGAGTGAAAAGGATTGATTATTTAGCAATTTTTGAAAAACACGGGTTGAGAGGAATATAATGGGTTGAACTCATTTTGGGGAAGAGAGCTGTGCAAAGTTCTCCTCCAAGATGCTTTTTATAACATCCTAAAGATGTTATATTTGTGCTGTGTGGAATTCACTACCGTTCGCACTAGTCTTTATAAAATTGTTTTTATAAGTTCTGTAATTTGCTCTTGAGTCTCCTTAAGTACCCCAGACAATAAATGAAGCAATAAAGTAAATAAATAAAACCATGGACAGATAGAGTCTTGAGGGAAGGCTGAGGCCAGCAAACAGTATGGTGCAGTGGTCAGAGGGTCAGAATAGGATGTGGGAATCTCAGGTTTGAACCTGCTTAGCCATGGAAACTTGTTGGGTGATCGTGGACCAGTCACACACACTCAGCCTAATCCACCTCACAGGGTTGTTGTGAAAATTTAATGGTGAATAGGAGAACGATGTAAGCTTTTTTGGGTTCCTGTTTGGGAGAAAGGTGGGGTACAAATGAAGTAAGTAAGTAATAACAAATTACTCCAGCACTGGTCAAAATCGTATTGAGAACTCAGGTTCTTCTACTTCACAGTTGGTTTCAGTGTGCTGTCTTTTTGCATATTCTCAGAACGAAAATTCAAGAAGGTCTCGAAAAGCTAAGTAAAGTGAAGCCAAGCGGTGACACATACATGCACGAAGGACTAAAAGAGGTAAAAATTGTGAAACATCTAGAAATTTCTCTTTTAAAAAAATGTGTCAAGCTAGAACATAATTTGCCATGAGACTGAATGTAGCGTGGGGCCTTTTTCAAGGCATCGATTTCCTGTCTGAAGATCTCCTCTTGTCAGTCTGCCATTCAGTGCAATGAGCCCTCAAGCATCTTTTGCCAAGGGTCCCCTTACATTTGTGCAGGGGTTCACAATATTTTTGAGCATGCAAGCACCTTTGGAATTCTGACACAGCATGGTGGGTTCAGCAACAAAACGGCTGCTACAAAATGGCTGCCTCAGGAATCAGAGCCCGCCCCAAAATGGCTGCCGCAGTTTTCCTCAGTCGCATAGTAAAGATACTTGTACTGTGGTGGCAGTGTGTTTTAAAAACTGACACAGCCAATCAGAAGCCGTGCTGAGTGAAAGTCCCACCTGGCCCTGCCCACTTTTAAAAAACATTTATTGGGTGGTAGAAAAGATGCCACGGCATCCACGGGGACCATAGTGGAAACCCTTGTCCTATTGGCAAACTAGCTGCCATGTGGCCCGCGGTATTGGCTTTTCTTCCCTCCTCCAACCCTGGATGAGGAGAGGTCAGTTTGGAGGGACTTCGGTGCCGTGTGGTGCCGTCCATGAGTCCAGTGCACCCATTGGTGGGTAGTGTGTCGTTGCGACATTCCATCCCTTAGTGAATTATGCATGAAGAGATTTCACCTAACGTTGGTGTATATTTTAACCAAAGCTGCATATTTTAATTCAGTTTATCACGTATACTCATAATGTTTTGATATAATCGTTGACATGTTTGTGATGCCCCACGGCTACATACAAATAAATTCATTCTTTCTTTCTAGTCCACCTGTCACACCCGTCTTTGGCCCATTGCTAATATTCACTTCAGTCGTCTGAAATGTGTCCTTTGTCTTTCAGGCAAACCAGCAGATTCAAAATTTACAAGGCCATAAGTCGAGTAGCATCATAATTGCTCTGACAGATGGGCTACTGCCTGATCGGGTCCCACACTATACAGAAATACAGGTGAGCTCCGTTAGGAGATTTTGATCAAAACTCACATGGGTGGTTTTTATACCCTGCCAAGTGCACAGACTTTCTTTTCCCCTCTCTGTCTCCGGAACAGGCAGACAAATCCAGGGAATTGGGAGCGAGAGTTTACTGTGTCGGAGTCCTTGATTTTAATCAGGCCCAGGTAAGAGGAATCCATTGTGATACTTGTTTGTGTGTATGTGTGTAAAGTGCAGTCGAATGGCAGTGGACTCGTGGTGGTATTTTCAAGGCAAGCGATTAAGCAAAGGTGGTTTGCCATTGCCTTTCTCAGCAAAGTCTTCCTTGGTGGTTTCCCTTTTAGGTACAGACCCAGTTTTTCTGAGACCTGAGAAGATTGGACTGTATGATACCATTCCATATCCTGTTGCAATATTCACAATACACTATATCAGGCCAACTAGGTTCAAGTATCCCGGTGTGCAGCCGCTTCCCTGACCCATGCAAAATGGGCCTAAGTGATGCGAGTTCAAGTCCCCTCTCACTGTGAAATTCAACTGGGTCATCTTTAACATTCTTTGCCTAGCTACTTCACAAGGTTATTGTGAAGATGCCAGGAAGGAGCAGAGAGCTATGAAAATGGCCTTAAAGTTCTGAGGATTTTTATCTTGAGGATTAAAATGGAATGAATAATACAGTAATGAGCTATATCCCGAGTCCTTATTTCATATCCGGAGTTCTTATTTCATTGAGCCAAGCACTGTCTGCATGGACTGGCAGGCAGATGATGGGTGAGGCCCAAATGAGATCTAAATGCAACGAGATCTGATATAAATCATAAATACACACCAATGAGAGCAGCCCGCACAGCTGGAATGCCGCTTGCTGTTTTCTTTTCTTCAGCTCCCGCTACTGAAAAGATGTGCTTTTTGAGTCTTCTGTTTTTGACTTTAGAAGCAGCTATAAAGAAAAATGGCACGCGAACGGCTTCCGGCTGCTTCTATGTCACTTACCTTTTTTTCTTTGGACCCTTGCCATAGATTTTGAAAGACTGCCTGTGCGGCATGCATTTGCTTTGCAAAACATATTTGTGTTTACTTCCCCAGCTTGAAAGAATTGCAGATTCAAAAGAGCAAGTCTTCCCCGTGGTTGAAGGGTTCCAGGCCCTCCACAAGATAATTAATTCCGTGAGTAGCCAAGAAAATTCATTTTACATAATTCTTTTTTTCCCCCAAAAAAACCAAAATAAAGTTGCATCTCTGTCTTTTTTTTTTTACCAAGGTCTGAACCATAAAACTTATTTAAGGCCCATTTGTAAAAACATCTCCCTTCAGCTCTTCTCTGTAGCCTGTAAAAATATGCAACAAAATAAGTATCTTGAGGGTCAGAGTTTTCTAAGTGGAACCGGACCTTTTGCTCTAAAGTTGCTTGAGAAAATTTGGACCATTGATTAAAACAGGGTACAATCCATTTTTAGTCTCAGTTGGGACATGTAAAAGGGTGCTGAAAAAGGATATGTATCAAGGAGTCCACTGACTGACAAGTGCATCTATAAGCCATCTGTACTAAACTGATCACAGGGGGGAAGGGCAAGGAGATTGTAAGCCCCTTTGAGTCTCCTGCAGGAGAGAAAGGGGGGATATAAATCCAAACTCTTCCTCCTCCTCCTCCTCCTCCTCCTCCTCCTCCTCCTCCTCCTCTCTTCCTCCTCCTCCTCCTCTTCCTCTCTTCTTCTTCTTCTTCTTCTTCTTCTTCTTCTTCTTCTTCTTCTTCTTCTTCTTCTTCTTCTTCTTCTTCTTCTTCTTCTTCTTCTTCTTCTTCTTCTTCTTCTTCTTCTTCTTCATCATCATCATCACATAAAATGGTCCACGGTGGATAGAACAGGAGTTTTGTGGTCACTTGTGGTTGCTATGGGTACTTTTGCAGAATAATGCAGAATAATACACTTACAATCCACTTTCACAATTGTTTGCAATTGGATTTTGCTATTTTGCCCAGTAAAATCAAGCTGCAAAGTGCATTGAAAGTGGATTGAAAGTGCATTATTCTGCATGTGCGGAAGTGCCCTATGTAGTGCTGCCTTCTCTGGATCAACTTTCTTCTGGGCTGGCTGAGTGGGGAAGATCAGGAGCGTTCTCTCCCATAACCCGTAGAGCTGAAAAAGAATTAGTATGCATTTGGAGTGAATGCCACGTCTTCCATGCTGAAATGCTTTAAAAAGGAGAAGTAGCATTTGCATATATCTATTACAGGAGCAAAACTGTATTAACAATTTTGCCTTCCTCAGCTTCTAGCTTGGTGTCATCTTTGTGGTGTTACAGATAGCAGATGGAACAAATACTTTTGGGCTGTGTTTGTGGAACACGGAATGTTACTTTCCTTAAGAAGATCTGGGGTGTGATAGCTGATTTCCCCCCCTCTGTTTTAAAATCAGAGCTGCAAATCAGAGCTGTCTTTCCCCCTATGTCCCTACTTGACCCCTGCGGTCAGCGGAGGCAAATTTGCTGGTGGTCCCCAGCCCCTCAATTATGTGGCTGGCCTCCACTCGGGCCAGGGCTTTTACTACCTTAGCCCCTGCCTGGTGGAACACTCTTCCACCATCAGGGCCCTGCGGGACCTTGGACAGTTCCACAGGGCCTGTAAAATTGAATTGTTCCACCGGGCTTTGGGGGAGGCTGGCCCCTAATTTGCCATCCCTTACGAACCCCTGTATAACATCATACTTGGTTCATTTTACTGTGTATTTAGCCCCCTCCCAGGAGTGTAGAAGCTCCTTTTCCGAATTGCCATCTGTTGTTAAGTCTTTGTTGTTATAATGTTTTAAATAATGGTTATGATTTTAATATATGTAACTTAATGTATTTTATTGTTGTACATTGCCCAGAGCCCTTCGGGGGTGGGTGGTATATTAAATTTGACAGACAAACAGATAAAAATGAGAATCCTTTTACTGAGGAAATCAGAACATTATCACCAGTTCTGCTTATTCAAATATTTATTTATTTTAATTACCTGAAGTCTGTCTTTCTCACTCAGACTCAGGGATGCATTACGTAATGTAAGTTAGTAAAATCAACAGGATGAGAAGACATCTAATAAACACTGTAATGGGGCCGGGATTGCAGGAATCTAAATAATACAACAGTGCGAGAAACAATACACAGAAATGGCAATATAATGCAGTGAATGCAAGATAATAACATGCAGCAACAGTTGTTTCTTGTCACAGTTAAATCTTTATTAAGAGCAGCAGGGAGATTTAAGGTTGTAATTTAAATAATGGATATAACTGTATTGATCTATATGTATAGTTTGGTTTATAAAATGACCTGCCTTCAGCCCAACTATACTTGGGAAAGGGCGGGTTATACGTCTAATTAATAACAACAATAACAACACCAATATATATTGTTGCTTATGTAGGGATTATTTCAATTCTGTTAGTTCTTGGGGATGAAGGAGGTATTTATTTAGACATTTATAAATATTTATGGAGGAGATAATTATTTAGATGTAACATTGATTTATTTGGTACACTTAAATGCTGCTTTTCATTCAATCGGCTTCCACAGTGGTTTACAATTCAAGTCAGCTTGTTTTTTTAATTTAAAAAAAATGAACACCAGTTGCTGAGATCTTTTTTTTAAAGGACAAGCTTCACCCAATACTTCATCATCTGTTGTATCCTTGTGGAATACTGACAATACTGGGTGGTTTGTAAGTGGGGGAAGAATCCCAGTTGTTAGCTTTCCACACTTACCCATACCTTCCAGCAGCTGGTAGCTCCTCTTTCTGGACCCTTTGGTGTCCCTGTTTGGGAGGGGTGGAACTAGAGGCGTATTAGGGAAAATGTAGCCCGGTGCAAAATCTGAGTTTTCCGCCTCCCCCCCCCCCCCCATGGGTGGCCACCCTCTCCCACCACAACCAAACAACTTTTTTTCACCAGGTCAGTGTATGGATCCCGGGGGGGGGGGAGAGGAGAGGTGTGGGGGCGATTTTCTGCCCCCACGTGACTAAATGACTGCAACCCAGGGACATTTGACCCCATATGTTTCCCTGGGCAGTACCTCAATGGGCTGGATTCAATGGTAGAGAATCTGCTTGGTCCCAGGTTGAAACCCTGGCATCTCCAATTAAAAAGGATCAGGTAATAGGCTATGTGAAATACCTCCACCTGAGACCCTGGAAAGATCTAATCTTGAGAACATGGACCTTTCAATGGAAGTAACATAGGCAATGCAGATCTCCTTCCTTAGGATAGACACAGTAGGGTGGTCCCGCACAGGCCAAATATAACAGATTCATGCAGTGGTGGGATCCAAAAATTTTAGTAACAGGTTCCCATGGTGGTGGGATTCAAACTGTGGCGTAGCGCCAATGGGGCTGGGCGGGGCACGACGGGGTGTGACCGGGCATTCTGGGGGCGGGGCATTCCTGGGCGGGGCTGTGGCAAGGACGCAGCCGCTGCGCCGGTCCTTGGTTGGGAAATGAATGCACGCAGGCGCAGGCTGCCACGCACGCCGGTGCACCTCCTGCTAGACTGCTTCAAGTTCTGCGCGCTACTGCTGAGAGTGAGCTGATGGCAGGTAATTCAAGGCAAAAATCAAGTGGCAAAATCACCAATTAGTAACCCCCTCTCGGCACACACAAATAATTAGTAACCTACTCTCGGGAACCTGTGAGAACCTGCTGGATCCCACCTCTGGATTCATGGATGTGAAAAAAGTGTTATGGGGGAGAAATTCCCACTGAACTCGCCCCCCCCCCAAATGCTTCTAACCCAGAATATTTGACTGAGCCCCAGGTTAAATGAACGTCGCTAAATTAGTGACTTTCCCCCCTTTAACCTGGGTTTTACGCTCTTCTTGCTTGTCTGTGTGAACTACAGCAAGCAGAAAGTGTTCTATTTCCTCCCCCCTTTCTATCCGCCATTATGGTGGAGTCTTCAGGTAGCCGCCATTAGGGTAGATTCTCTAGGTGGCCGCCATTTTGTGCCAGTGAGAATGTGTGGGGGATTCTCGGGTGGGGAGATTCTCAGATAGGCGCTCCAAAAGGAAACACAGCTTTTCTTGTGCGAACCATACCGTGTCCTGATGCCGGGATCCCAGCGATCCCAGGTGGCCCTTGCGCTCACTGTGCAAATGATGACACAGAGAGCACAGGTTAATGTAACCTGTTTGTGTTGCCTGCATAGAACAGGCCACAGTCTTCTGTCTATTGTACTTAGAGTAATGACTGTACTTAGAGTTTTTGCTGAGACTCAAAGCAGATTTGGAGATGAATGGGAATTTATTGAAACCATTTGTATCAGCCGGAGGCTTTTGAGAGGCCTGGCACTAAAAACGGAGTACAATAAAACCTGGAAATCCTTAATTGAAATAGCATGGTGCAGGAGCTGCACTGAAACAAAAGCCCGTAGTAGCTTTTGCGCCAGATGGCAAACTTGGACGCAAGCCCCAGCAGGCACTTCCTTCCTACTTACGGCACCCTTTACAAAGCCCTGAGCAGCCCCACCTGAGGAGGCCAAGGAGGGCTCTACTCCCAATTTTGATGGCATCACCTTGGCTTTCAAACACTCCACTTCAGTGATGGCGAACCTTTTTGAGACCGAGTGCCCAAATTGCAACCCAAACCCCACTTATTTATCGCAAAGTGCCAACCCGGCAATTGAACCTGAATGCTGAGGTTTTAGTTTAGAAAAAAACTATTGGCTCCCTCTTCCTCCACCCCACCCGCTCGAGCAGGGGCCAGCCTGCTCTAGCCTCTAGCAAGTCCCGTGTGCACCGCTCTGTGCCTCTCTAGCAGCTCTGCCTCCTCTGTGCCCCCACCCCCCAGGCAGCAGCCACCCAGAGCACAGGCACCAGGCCCGCCAGCCAAGTCCTCCCTGCTCACCATGGTGCGCACACGTCGTGCTCAGTGGCCCAGGCCAGCCTAGATGTGTGTGTGTGTGTGTGTGCCCACAGAGTCCAGTAGACGGACATGATGAACTCTGTGTGCGCGTGCCCACAGAGAGGGCTCCGAGTGCCACCTCTGGCACCCATGCCATAGGTTCGCCACCACTGCTCTAGTTGAAAGCCAGGGTTGGTGGCTGAAATTGAGTGTCCTAAGCAGCCGCAAAAGGATATTTTAAAATGTGTGGCTCCAGGAGGCAGGTCTTTTCCCTCCCCACAGCCGTTGCCAAGACAGGAGTCGAACTGACCTTTGGAAATCATGATTGTCCCGGGTATTGATCTGACTTTTTGATTGCTTTTGTACTGATGCTTCTGATGGTCTTTATGTTGTTTCTGCCTTAGTGCTGACCGACCGGGCATTTTAAAAACTCTGTTATTTATTCCTAAAGCTTTACGATGTTGTACGGTGCTAGCTTTTGTTTTTTGTTTTCTGACCGTGTGGTAATTTTATGGGCATGTCCTGACCACTGGCTGAGTTGGCGAGGTGTGCAAAACCTTTCTCCTGTATTGTGTGTCCCGACTTGAGCTGCCAGGCAGCGACATCAGGTTACAGCTGGTAGCGGAGTCCAGTCCCAGAATCAGGTTTCAGGGTCAGAAGTCCGGTCCAAGGGTCAGAAGAATGCACAGAATCCACACGTCAGAGGAAGTGTGGCAGCAGTCACAAACTTTGTTGCGTCCAGGCTGGGATATTCTGTGAATCCGCTTGATATAGGCTCTTCTGCAGAGGTGGGCTCCAGCAGGTTCTCACAGGTTCCCGAGAGTAGGTTACTAATTATTTGTGTGTGCCGAGAGGGGGTTACTAATTGGCGATTTTGCCACGTGATTTTTGCCTTAGTTACACCCCTCCTCTCAGCAGTAGCGCGCAGAACTTGAAGCAGTCTAGCAGGAGGTGCACCGGCGTGCGTGGCAGCCTGTGCCTGCGTGCATTCGTTTCCCGCCCAAGGACCGGTGCAGCGGCTGCGTCCTTGCCACAGCCCCAGAATGCCTGGCCACGCCCCCGCCCAGCCCCATTGGCGCTACGCCACAGTTTGAATCCCACCACCATGGGAACCTGTTACTGAAATTTTTGGATCCCACCACTGCATCTTCTAGCATGTCAGGCTTCATCCTGCGAAGACTCTGGCTCTCCCTGCTGCAGAAAGTGCCTTCTCTGAACTAGCAAGTGCGCGCTTCTTTGTTTAATATGCAACAACTCCCTCTGTCTCTGCCTTTGCTGACATGTGGGCTCAGGTGAGCTAGGTGCTCGAGTCTCCGCAGCTGGAGCAGGGCTTCTGCAGGCATTTCTGGCTCTGAGTTTTGACCTGGCTGTTGTTCACCCTGTAAAGCCTGCAGGGGCCCTGGCTGCTCCAAGCCCAGCCCTTGTTGGTTCCCAACCTGGGTCTGGGCTTACTGGGCTCATGCCCTGAAGACTCATCACTCTCCAGGGGATGGACCCTAACATTGTGGCTCAAAAGCAAAAGAAAAAAGTGACCTTGGGCCAGTCACAGTTCTCTCAGAACTCTCTCAGCCCCACCTACCTCATAAGAACATAAGAAAGAGCCAGCTGGATCAGACCAGAGTCCATCTAGTCCAGCTCTCTGCTACTCGCAGTGGCCCACCAGGTGCCTTTGGGAGCTTACATGCAGGATGTGAAAGCAATGGCCTGCTGCTGCTGCTGCTCCTGAGCACCTGGTCTGGACAAGGTGTTTGTTGTGGGGAGGGGAAAGGAAGGCGTTTGTAAGCCCCTTTGAGTCTCTTTACAGGAGAGAAAGGTGGAGTATGAATCCAAACTCTTCTTATTTTTGTTGGTTTCCAGTTTGATTTAAGGAAATCCATCTTTGCCTGATTTGCCGGTTGAACACAGCTGGACCAATTCCCATGGGTAGCAAAGGTGACACAGGATGGTCTAAAGAGGGGTACATATTGCAATTGTGGTATTACACTGTTGATTCTATTCCACTGGAACTGGTGGCTGGGATTGCGGACTGTAAACATACTTTGTCTTGGTTGTACTTGGCAACAGACCTTGTCACACTTCACTCATTTCTAGAGAAGTACAAACTCTCCTATTCTGTCTTTTCTCACCCTGCCTCACTCCAGATTAAGTGTCCAGTAGACGGACGTTTTCAAGTGTTTTTTCTTGGCTAAACTTCAAATAGTGGGCCTTGGGGTTGGTTGCAGGATACTACCTCTCTTCGTTTGCATTTTCATAAAGTTGATAGAATATGATACAGAGAAGTTGGGATTTGGATGCTGTACGCTTCCATTATTTTTTAAAGAATAAAATTACTGCAGGGTTGTTAACGTTCAGCACTTATGCCTTCTTCTCCCCCCCTGTAACTGCGCTGATGAACTTTTGCAAGCTTTTCTGGCGTTGTTAACGTCTCCAAACTTCGCAAAGCAGTTGGATGAACACGGAGTTGTCAGGAGAAATAAATCTCAGTGGGAAGTTGAATGGCTTAAGAAGAAAAAAGGCTGAAGGCAACTTAGTTATCCGATCAGTAATGGTTTACTGATCTAGTTTGGCTGATAATTATCTGGAAGTATGGCTTCACAAGCAAGTGGAATAAATGCTCTGGCAATGTGAAATTTCAGGGCTTGTGAGTATATAAATTGCCCTCTCTTTCCCCGCTTTTCTTCCAGAGATACCTCCTTACAGATGTGAATTCTTTATAAAATGCTCTCTGGATTGAATTGAGAAATGTTTTTCTGTTAGAGAGAGATGATAAAGGGCTATATCAGAAGACCAGCGTAGGAAGACTTGGATTCGAATCCTCCCCTTTGCCATATGTTTAATGGGTATCTTTGGGCCAGTCGCTTCTAACCTACCTTGCAGGTTTGTTGTGAGGATAAAATGAACCCTCTATGCTTCCTTGTGCTCCATTAAAATAACCGGATCTGAAGCTCCTTATGAAATAAAAAGCTTTTTACCCTTTAGATAAGACTTTAGCCTGTATGTTCTTGGCCACCAAGGCAAACAATAATACTTGTCTAAGATTGTTTCTGGTTGCACAAAGGGAAGGGACTGAAGCCAATTTTGTATTTGCTCTGTGGCACTGATAAGAACAGGTTACCACATGCATGGGGGTTTGTGAGAATGCACAACTCCTGTGTGATTGTGTTCTGTCTGAAACAAGGTGGGTACCCCACACCTAGTCTGTGCACTCTGGGATGTGTGGTACAGGTGTCCGTAGCATTTGTTGTGTGTGGCTAGAGGCCATTAGAATCAGGTAGAGCCTAAAACATAAGTCAATATAACATCATTTAAATAACTGAACCTGAAGCTACGTATCAAATAAAACACTTTTCACCCTTTAGAAATGACTTTAGCCCAGTGATGGCGAACCTTTGGCACTCCAGATGTTATGGACCACAATTCCCATCAGCCCCTTCCAGCATAGCCAATTGGCCATGCTGGAAGGGGCTGATGGTAATTGTAGTCCATAACATCTGGAGTGCCAAAGGTTCGCCACCATGGCTTTAGCCTGTCTGTTCTTGGCTGCCAAGGCAAATGACAGCACTCTGAAACAAACGAGTAAGTGTCAGAGAGAAGAAAAACTAGCATCTCCTTTGAAACCTTGCAAGAGCACCATGAGAAATATTGCTCAGGACTCTGTTTGCAGGGGGCAAGACAGAATATAATGAGGCACATTTTGCAGAACCGGAGCTACGTCGATAGCTTAAATAGTGAAGAAGAAGAGTTTGGATCTATATCCCACCTTTCTCTCCTGTAAGGAGACTCAAGGTGGCTTACAAGCTCCTTTCCCCTCCTCTCCCCACAACAGACACTTTGTGAGGTAGGTGGGGCTGAGAGAGTTCTGAGAGAACTGTGACTAGCCCAAGGTCACCCAGCAGGAATGTCGGAGTGTGGAAACACATCTGGTTCACCAGATAAGCCCCTGCCACTCAGGTGGAGGAGTGGGGAATCAAACCTGGTTCTCCAGATTAGAATCCACCTGTTCTTAACTTCTACACCACGCTGGCAAAGTATTCAGGGAGTAGTGACTGGCAAGGAGAGCTGTTGGCATGGTCTGGAATCAACTAGATGCAAAGGCTCTTCTGGTATTGCAATGGATCATGCTAGAGTAGACAGGTAGGACTGTATGAGTCTGTAGCACTTAAACAAAACAAGACTCCAGAAGAGTCTTAAAATCTAGTGATAGATCGTAAATGTGTTATTGGCAGAGGTGGGATCCAGCAGGTTCTCATAGGTTCCCGAGAGTAGGTTACTAATTATTTGTGTGTGCCGAGAGGGGGTTACTAATTGGTGATTTTGCTACATGATTTTTGCCTGAGTTACGCCCCTCCTCTCAGCAGTAGCGCGCAGAACTTGAAGCCGTCTAGCAGGAGGTGCACCAGTGTGCGTGGCAGCCTGCGTCAGCGTGCATTCGTTTCCCGCCCAAGGACCGGCGCAGCGGCTGCGTCCTTGCCACAGCCCCGCCCAGCAATGCCCTGAGTCCTTGCCACAGCCCCGCCCAGAATGCCTGGCCACTCCCCCATCATGCCCTGCCCATCCCCATTGGCGCTATGCCACTGTTTGAATCCCACCACCATGGGAACCTGTTACTAAAAATGTTGGATTCCACCACTGGTTATTGGACTCCAGTTTTATTGCCGGACGTGATCCCAAAGAGTCTGGGCACTGGTTATGAGCTCTTTCTTAGGAGTACGAAGTATAGAAAGGGCCACAGGATTCAGGATGGGGTACAGCTGAGGGGGTCACACTAGACAGGGACTTACCAGCCATCACCATTGTTTTAAAGTCACCCAAAGATGCTGCGAGGACCACATTCTCACAAGGCCTGCGGCACGTTCGACTGAGGTGCTTCCCTGGGCCTTCTTGGGTGCCAAAACAGTGATATTCTGGCCCTTGCAGCCTTTTTAAAATGGTGTCCTCATCCTCTCGGCAGGTACAAGGAAGCATGTCTCATTCGGCCCCTCGGGACCCTGAGAGCAATAGAGGTGAATCCCTCGTGTGAGGCCTGTTTTGCTGAACTCTTTACGCTGCATTGAAACTTCTCTCCCCCCTCCCCCCAATTTCACAAATTTCTGCAAGAGGTCAAGAACGAGAAGCGCCGGCCACAGGAGAAGTGCCGGCCACCATGTAGGTATCCCATCCCGGTGACGGTTGTCTGAAAAGGAAATCCACTTAAAGGGAGCATCGGATTACCAATTATGAATCCCCTTAATTGGGACATTTCCTGAAGGAGGAAAATCTGCTTGGTTTGTATGGCCGGTCGGCCGGGCAAGCCAGGAAGCGAGCCATTAAATCTTTAAACGGGCGGCGGAGGAGAAAAGAGGCATTAAGTGAGCTCTGAGGAGAATTATTCTGATTATATCATCCTCTGCCTTAATCCACATGGATAGCTGAATGCTTGAGCCGCGGTTTGCAGCGAGGCTGGGCATGAACACGTTAGGGGCTCCTCTGCATGCGAGCAGCGGCGAAGCTGGACATGACTGTGCGGAGTTGTTAAAGCGACTCAATGGACCGGAAATGGAGCCTTTCACTGTTCCTACCCTTCAGTATTGTATGGGGCTTAATTTGACATCCTCTGACATATTACAAATCAGATAATGTTCCGGTGCGGAGAAGGATGCTCGATGAGCAGTGACTTGATGGTTCAGGTTCCAGGTTCCCCCCGCTTTCCTCTCCCGCTCACCCGTGTGCATCTGCGCACGAGCTTTTCGATTCAGATTGGACTTGGCAGCTACCCCTAAACTTCTATCCGTTGCATTACATAACTGGTATGGTAAACTTTCCTAACAAAACCTTAACTCCCGTGCGCGGTTCTCGGTCTTAGCTCTCTGCTTCTGACCCCAACACCACACGCCGCCTCCTCCCTCGGTGACTTCCAAGGCTTAATTAGAATCACAACTTGCTAAAGTTCGACTGCTGCCTGTCTCAGCAGTACTCCCGGGTACCTGCCTCTTCAAAGCGAATCAACTGCACAGGCAGTGGAGCAGCAGTGGCGTCGGAGGTTAAGAGCTCGTGTATCTAATCTGGAGGAACCGGGTTTGATTCCCAGCTCTGCCGCCTGAGCTGTGGAGGCTTATCTGGGGAATTCAGATTAGCCCGTGCACTCCCACACACGCCAGCTGGGTGACCTTGGGCTAGTCACAGCTTCTCGGAGCTCTCTCAGCCCCACCTACCTCACAGGGTGTTTGTTGTGAGTGGGGAAGAGCAAGGAGATTGTCAGCCCCTTTGAGTCTCCTTACAGGAGAGAAAGGGGGGATATAAATCCAAACTCCTCTTCTTCTAAAATGTTTTTACCTTTCCACCCAGGGCTATGTGCAGCCTTGTACTTTAACATTATTTTTTGTTATCGTTTGATAAAATATAAACGCTGTCTAATGGGTATCAAGTGATGCAACATTATAAAACATAGCAGCTTACAATCAAATTATTATTCAGAGTGAGGTTTTCCCATTTAAGCAAAAACCATGGAAAAAACTCACTGTGTGTAAAGCACGCAGCCATGAGCTAACCACTGCATGCATAAGTGGCCGTAGAAGACAGGTTTACTTAGCCGTAAGGATCGTTACAGCCCCTTTTGAAACTGTAGCTTATGACATCTACACTGCTGTACGTTATATTGTAATAAAGCAATTCTCTTTTACCCTTCCCCTTTTCTTTGAAATCTTGCTTCCTCCTTCCGATGATGTTAAAAAAAGGTTTCCTCTTAAAATCATGTTACCTTGAAAAGGCTTCCTCTTAAAATTGCATTGCCTTAAGCTGAAGGCAGGAAAAATATTTCTTCTACCTTGGTAACTATGGAACTTCTGGAACAAGAGAAGGAAATACGTAAGAAGAAGAAGAGTTTGGATTTATATCCCCCCTTTCTCTCCTGCAGGAGACTCAAAGGGGCTGACAATCTCCTTGCCCTCCCCCACTCACAACAAACACCCTGTGAGGTGGGTGGGGCTGAGAGAGCTCCGAAGAGCTGGGACTAGCCCAAGGTCACCCAGCTGGCATGTGTGGGAGTGTACAGGCTAATCTGAATTCCCCAGATGAGCCTCCACAGCTCAGGCGGCAGAGCGGGGAATCAAACCCGGTTCTCCAGATTAGAATGCAACTGCTCTTAACCACTACACCACTGCTGCTCTTCATGCAGCAGTGGCAAGCGGAGGGGTGGAACTGGCCAGAAGAGAGGGCCAGGGGCTGCCTGTATCTGCCTGGCAAACAGGGAGAAGAAGAGAAGAAGAGTTGGATTTATATCCCCCCTTTCTCTCCTGTAAGGAGATTCAAAGGGGCTTACCCTAACCCTTCCTCTCTCTTTCTCCCTTGTTCTACTTTGTTCGCCTGCTGTACTGACGTAACCTCAGGAAGTGGTGTAATTGTTTTGGGCTCCCTCTGAGAGTACAGATGTTGCAGAGCTGTGAGAGAACATCCTCACTCCAAAGCTGGATGTAATATCTTGGCTGCTCTCGTAATTTGTTTCCATGTCCAGCTGGCTGGGGATGAGCTCTACTTAGGGGGCATTGGTAGGATTAGCCCTCAATCTGGCTCCCAGCTTTGACAGGTCTGTCAGATTCCTGGTTGCTATTGATGGTGGCCGATAATACCATAGCAGCTGACCTGCATAGCTCAATCTTGCCTGATCTTGGAAGATAAGCAGGGTTGTCCCTGGTTAGTATGGGAGGCTGCCAGAGAAGCCTGGAATTGCTACGCAGCGGCAAACAACAGCAAACCGCCTCTGAATGTTTCTTGCCTTGACAACCCTACAGGTTTTTCAGTCCGCTGTGAACATAAGAACATAAGAAAGAGCCTGCTGGATCAGACCAAAGTCATAAGAACATAAGAACATAAGAACAAGCCAGCTGGATCAGACCAAAGTCCATCTAGTCCAGCTCTCTGCTACTCGCAGTGGCCGACCAGGTGCCTTTGGGAGCTCACATGTAGTATGTGAACGCAATGGCCTTCTGCGGCTGTTGCTCCCGATCACCTGGTCTGTTAAGGCATTTGCAATCTCAGATCAAAGAGGATCAAGATTGGTAGCCATAAATCGACTTCTCCTCCATAAATCTGTCCAAGCCCCTTTTAAAGCTAAGTCCATCTAGTCCAGCACTCTGCTACTCGCAGTGGCCCACCAGGTGCCTTTGGGAGCTCACATGCATGATGTAAGAGCAATGGCCTTCTGCGGCTGCTGCTCCTGAGCACCTGGTCTGCTAAGGCATTTGCAATCTCAGATCAAGGAGGATCAAGATTGGTAGCCATAAATGCGACTTCTCCTCCATAAATCTGTCCAAGCCCCTTTTAAAGCTATCCAGGTTAGTGGCCATCACCACCTCCTGTGGCAGCATCTTCCAAACACACATCACACGTTGCGTGAAGAAGTGTTTCCTTTTATTAGTCCTAATTCTTCCCCCCAGCATTTTCAATGAATGCCCCCTGGTTCTAGTATTGTGAGAAAGAGAGAAAAATTTCTCTCTGTCAACATTTTCTACCCCATGCCTAATTTTATAGACTTCAATCATATCCCCCCTCAGACGCCTCCTCTCCAAACTAAAGAGTCCCAAATGCTGCAGCCTCTCCTCATAAGGAAGGTGCTCCAATCCCACAATCATCCTCGTTGACCCTTCTCTGCACTTTTTCTATCTCTTCGATATCCTTTTTGAGATGTGGCTGGATGGCCGGAAAGGAAAGCAAGAAAATACCAGAGCAACAACAAAAAAGAGATTATCAGGAGTTGGAGGAATGTTTGGGGGGTGGCTGGAGTAATCTGTCAGCAAGTAGATCTGGAGATGAGGCAAGTTTGGCGTGTGAGGCGAATAGAGTAAAAATCCGGAGAGGAAATAGTGGGCCGGAAGACTGGAACTGGGGCAGAGGAAGATGGGCCAGGTGCAGAGAATGGTCCTGCTTTACGGCCTTAACCTTTAGTGTTCGGGATTATTAATTCACTAGCAATAAAGCCCGTTGTGCAAAACAATACAACAGGCTCTAGAAAACTGCTGATGGTGGGTTCAGCAGAGAACCAAGATCTCTCCAAATCAGTCACCAGAGTTGAAAATTCCTTTGTATGCACAAATCGCCAGAACCCGCAGCCTTGATTCTTCAAGTCACAGGGGCTGATGGGAACTGTAGTGCATTGCCATCCAGAAGGGCCCGACCCCTATGGCTCTTGGATGGTAATGCACTGTGATTCCCAGCAGCTCCTGCGACTTGAAGAACTGAGGCCCCTTCCGCACATGCCGAATAATGCACTTTCAATCCACTTTCAGTGCACTTTGCAGCTGTGCGGAATAGCAAAACCCACTTGCAAACAATTGTGAAAGTGGATTGAAAGTGCATTATTCTGCATGTGCGGAAGGGGCCTCAGTTCTAAAGGGGAAAGTGTCATCCATAAGCATCCAAGAGGATCTGTCCTTCCCAGATGCTCAAGCATTACACTTCACATCAGCTCCTGCTTTAAAAGGCGAGTTGCCTGAAACATGCCGGGCTTTTACATGATAGGATTGGTCTGAGTCCAGAAAGAGTTTCATGCAGCTTCCAGCCAAAGAGTCATGACCTAGTGGTGGATCATGTGCTTTGAATACAGAAAGTTTCCAGGCATCTCTTGCTAAGAGCAGGTGCCGACCTTTCCTTATTTGAGATGCTCTTTCTTTATTTGAGAGCCTCTGTTGGTCAGAGTAGGACGGTGGTCCTGAACTACATGGACCCATAAATAAGGCAGCTCCACCTGTTCAAAGGTCAAACTGAGACCCAATCAAGATGCTTCAATAACAGTACAGTGTCTAGATCGAGGGAAGTAATTGTACCACTCTGCTCTGCATTGGGCAGGCCTCCAACTAGAGTACTGTGCTCAGTTCAGGGCACCACAATTCAAGAAGGATATTGACAAGCTGGAATTTATCCAGAGGAGGGCAACCAAAATGGTAAAAGATCTGGAATCCATGCCCTACGGAGAGAGGCTTAGGGAGCTGGGGATGTTTAGTCTGGGGAAGCAAAGGTTTAGGGGGGGACATGATAATCATGTTTAGATATTTGAAGGGATGTCATGTCGAGGAGGGAGTAAGCTTGTTTTCTGCAGCTCCAGAGACTAGGGCCAGGAGAAATGGGTTCAAGGTGAAGGAAAAGAGATTCCACCTAAACATCAGGAAAAACTTCTTGACAGTAAGGGCTGTTCGACAGTGGAATTCACTACCTTGAAGTGTGGTGGTGTCTCCTTCTTTGGAGGTTTTTAAACAGAGGCTGGATGAACATATGTCAGGAGTGCTTTGATTATGTGTTCCTGTATTGCAGGGGGTTGGACTGGATGGCCCTTGGGGTCTTTTCCAACTCTATGATTCTATGATTTGCACACCAGTCTGCAGCCAGCACTTGTGCTGCTTCTATGGGCAATGCTGAGTAGTTTTGTGTTTCAGTTATGCAAACCTAAAAAGTGGGCAGAGCATAGCTTGGCTGTCTACAAGTGTGATAAGCCTTGTGCAACTTGCAGAAATCCTGCAACACTTTTAGGGTGGGTTTGAGAGTGTTAGGTCAAGCTGCTAAGAGGTTTGAGTTTGCGTGGATTTTATTCCTTTTCCATGGCTCATTCCGCACATGCAGAATAATGCACTTTGAAACTGCTTTCAGTGCTCTTTGAAGCTGTGCGAAATAGCAAAATCCACTTGCAAACAGTTGTGAAAGTGGTTTGAAAACGCATTATTTTGCATGTGCGGAAGGGGCCCATGTGTGTTTTATAGGAGTATTTGTTTGTGACACGTCTGCTGTCTGAGGAATTTGGTAAGGAATTCAGTTTATTTATGGTTTCCACCGAATCTTCCATTCAGGCAAATTCAAGAGCCAATCTTAGCTTAGGCACTATTTCTTAGGCACTATTTCTACCTCATAGGGTTGTTGTGAATAAAATGGGGGAAGTAAGAACCCTGAGCTCTGTGGAAGAAGGGTGACTTTAAAATGCACAAAGCAGAGAGAGAAAAAAGGGATTGCAATGACTGTCCACTCTCCTCAGAAGTGCATATTTTTTGTCACATGATGTGCATTAGAGTAGTTCATAGGATCATTCCACTTTTCTGACACTGTGGCCCCTTCTGCACACGCAAAATAATGCATTTTCAAACCACTTTCACAACTGTTTGCAAGTGGATTTTGCTATTCCGCACAGCTTCAAAGAGCACTGAAAGCAGTTTGAAAGTGCATTATTCTGCATGTGCAGAATGAGCCTGTGTTTCACTAGTACACAGCAGAACTGAGAATAATGCAATGTTGTTAGTAACCAAACAGAAAATAACATCTGTATGGGAACATTAAGTGTTCCCCAACTGCCGCACGAATTTTCCAGTCTTTGAAATGCTTCATATAGCAATAAAACTTAATATAATTTGTATGTGTTGAATTGTTGTTATTGTTGTATTCTTGGCATGCATATTGAAGGCTGTGGAGCGCAACAGAGATGGGCGGGGTACCGCCTTGTCTTCTTTAGCAATTAAGGTTTATGTATCAACTGCTGTGGTCTTGACATGAAATTGAGCTACACTGAGGTTTTTAAATGTTGAATATTTCTTCACTTCAAGGCAAGGTTCAAGTAGAATGGCCTTGAGGGACGTTTGGACTTAAACACGCTCTCTATCTGTCCCTTACATATGGTGAGTGAATTGCAACGTAGTCCTAAGTAAAGTTATAATTAGGTGTTGTGGGTTTTCCGTGCTGTGTGGCTGTGGTCTGGTTGTTTCTGATCCTAACGTTTTGCCTGCATCTGTGGCTGGCATCTGTGCCAGCCCAAGATGTGGGTGGAACATTAGGAGCACAAAACCCTACCAGACCATGGCCATACAACCCAGAAAAACCACAACACCCAGTTGATTGTGACTGTGAAAGCCTTCAACAGTACTTTAAAGTTACATCCTTATAAGACTGTTGATTTTTAAGTCCGTAATGAATTCCCCCCCTTCAGCTTTCTGTTCCTTGTTCCCTGAACCCAGCTGTGTCTTCATGCATGATTCAGGGAACACTGGCTGACTTTAATTTTCTTTTCCTTCATCCAGCAGAAGGAACCCTGAAATGATTTCTCTGCCTCCCCTGATTATTTTGGGGAGTGAATGGAAATAAGCTCTGCCTTCCTGCATTATGTTCCTGCATTGCAGGGGGTTGGACTTGATGGCCCTTGGGGTCTCTTCCAACTCTAGGTTTCCTCTTCAAAGCAGAGAACAACCACATTGTGTCTTA